>NW_009937213.1:110923-253467 GCF_000696875.1 Nestor notabilis
TAAGAACAGTTTTCTGCATGCGTTTCATCACTCAATGTAAAAAATGTCTTTTTCTCTATGTGAGCCAAAACCAAAAGAGGACTTTTGCAATCATCTTCTCACTCCCAGCAGCATATAAGAAATTTGCTAACAGAGAGAACAAAGGTATATACACAGCTTCATGGGAAAGGAAAAAAAGAAGACAGAAAATATCTTACATTGTGCAAAAACAAGTGTAAGCCAAGAAAAAAATATTATCTCTACCAACAGCACAGTGGAGCACCTTATTTTGTAGATGACTATATGGATTTAGATTTCACACAGAAATTAGTACAATTTAGTTGGCTCTGCTGTGAAACTAGAGAATGGACAAATTCAAATAGTCAAAGCTAATATTGAATGCAGAAGTTCACGAGGCTTCTGCAAGCAGTCTCAGGACAGAGGGTAGCATCTGATGCTCATTACAGGAGAGCAGCAAATAAATACCAACTGGCAGGGAAGAGCTACATACCAGCATGCTATATGCCATTCTCCATTCTTTCCTTCCAAAAAGACCAATTTTCACTACAGAAAAGCAAACAAGACAGAGATTAAGAATTACCACTTTTTGTAGGGTTACTCTTGCCAATGCATCTATTTTGGAGAAGGTGCCTTCAAATATTAAATCAGCCTGTATTGAGTTTCTTTGGAAATTAGAGTGTCAGATCAAGCTAGTGGATCTTACAATGTGATCAGCAAGCCCTTAAAGGACTTTCATTCACGTGCACTTCATTACAGTACTCCAAATTTGTCATTGATTGAGACATTTTCAAAGACCTTTCTAGGCTGGATGGGAAGGAGCAGAAAGTAATGAAAGCAGAACCTTTGGAGAACTTTGTAGTGGGCAGTCTATTTCCATCCTCTTAGTAAAAGCATCACATTCACCTCTATCACTTCTATTTAATCTGGTTCCATTTGGAAAGTCTTTTGCAAGAAGAACATGGTAAAACAGGGAGCATATTTCAACTTCTCTGATTTCCTCCAGCCTTCCCTCAAAGAAAAGACAACCTCTTGGCTCCTAGGAGCTCAGCAGCTTTGTACCTTGAGAAATTTCTCACCCAGCTCAGTTTCATGGGATGATGATCCTGCAAATAACACGATCTGACCACTGAGGTCCCTCTCATAGCGTCAGTGTTAAGACAGTCCCTGGTGCCAGTTTAGCAATGACTAATAGGGTGGTAGATTTTAGATGTTGGAAAAACAGTGAAAAATTTTATTAACAGTTCAGAGGCATGAACAGAAGTTCCTCTCAGATTCATGTCATGGCAGAGACCAACTGAGCAGACACTGGTAGCCAAATTGAGCATTAAAGTAGATAGCTGATGGGACTGTCTTCTCCAGGTTTCTGAAATAATTTATACAAAAAATGGCAGGAATGGTTGTGGTCGAGTCACAAATCAGTAAGGAAGTAGCCTTACGCACATTAAAAAGCAGAAGGAAGGAAAGACAGCTAAAGTATACAGTGGGATAAATGAAACATTTATGCCAAAAGACAACATTATCCCCAAGAAGACTGGATGTAACCATAGCTATAAGAAAACTAATGATGGAAATGAGCAGAATGCTTCTGACTGTCCATGCATTGAGAGTCTGTATCAGGGACTAGGAGGGAGTAGGAGACCAAACCAGGAGGTTTTCCCTTATGAATTGGCATGCTTGGCATGATCAGCTGTGATAAAACAAGCCTGAAACCTAACCCAACAAACCATTGCCAAGGCCACAGGATGATATTTTCATTACTATCTACATCATCTGTTGCTATGTAATTTCTCTTTAGCCTTTACTCCAGCTTTAAAATGTAGGTGGTACCATCCTACCTAAGCAGTTCCTTCATTAATGACCCCCATAATCATTGATACAAGGAGCAGAGCTGGGCATGTGACTGGACACGTGGTGCACTATCCTACACCTGTATTTCTAATTGAGACTGCCTGTACCCTCAGTTAAAAAGAAAGGATTACTTTTGCTTGCTTATTTGGCTTTTTTTCCCTTTTTTTATTTTTTTATCTATCTGTCCTGCAGGAATCTTTCCGATTTCTGCTGAACTTCACAGGCACAGGAAGGGAAGAATCTGGCTGGGCATGTTCTCTATGGGACTGATGAATGACCCTAGTCTCTCCCCAACTATTACAGGATAAATCTGTTTACACACAAAAAATTGACCTGGGCTGGTGAGGTGGGACTAGAACCAGGAAACTTGCACGTCCCAGAGGTAAAAATGCATTTGCAGCCAACAGCATTAGTAACTCAAGACCATAAACAAGCCACACTGTCATTAATTACTCAGACAGGGGCAGCCGCAGAAGCAGTGAGAAGACCCAAAAGCCAACCGTAAATAGTTCATCTAGCTGATTAGTTCACAGAAAAAATGAGTGGACAGTTTTGGAGGTCAGAACCCTTGGCACAAGTCAGCCTGAGGCCAATTTGCAACTGGACAATGGCATAAGAAACAGCTTAATTCCTGTTAAAAGAATAAAATAAGACCCCAAACGACTAAACCAACAAAACCACTCAAAAAACAACTACCCAAAAAAAGCAGCTTTTCCAGCAGGGGAGTAATCACTGCAATTTCCAAGCACAGAAGGTAAGGCTTTTTACACCAGAGGTATTTAATTAAAGACATGGAGTGTTAGTTAGGTCTAATAGTGCTTTCACAGGGAGGGCACTGAAAAGACATCGCTGTTTTTCAGGGGGTGCATGTCCCAGCTATAACACAAGACAGCTTCCTAAACACAGGCAACAAAGCTCACCCAAAATAAAATACGAAGTAATGGGGGAATAAGAGCAGTATTAAGCCACTCCGTAATGAAACAAACCATGAGATCCATGGGAAATTCCAGGTCTATTTATCACACTGATGTTAGTCCCAAAGTGTTATTCTTGGGTCTTTCAGAGTCTTTTGAGGGTTATGGTGGGATGTTGATCTTATGATCAGAAATCTCAGCTTCAAATATTAAGGAAAACACCCTGGGAGCAGAAGAAATGCCTTGAAGCACATTAAGAGCCCTTTTTCACAAAATGCAAGTTTTCTCTACAGTGACTCATTGCTAATTCACAAGAATCTTCCTAATTTTCATGTATGGCCTGATACTAAGAAACAGCTTATTTCAGTGGAAACTATCCCAGTGCAGAGCTTTAACTGCAAGCCCAACTTGCATGAAAATCCTGTGCATGTAGACACATTGGGGAATTCAGTGCAATCTTTCAGTTTAGATACAACACAACTGGTTTTCCCTTTCCAGAGCACAGTCAAAGGGCACACATAATTTACACATCTCTCTAAACTAGTGATTTTTCAGAGGATGAAGGCTTCTGAGACAAATTAAATATGTCAATTTAATGGTAATGAGAAAATTGCAACATCAAGTTGTTTACACAAGCAGAATAACCAAGCCTGGCGACTGTGTTAGCCTTTGCAGTATGCGTTGTGCAAATATTGTCTCACAATTGAATGATCTTGACTTACTTTAACTAATCTGAGAGCAAATATTGCAAATACAAAGATTAGTTTAACAATTTTCCAACTACCTGCAGGAAAAGAAATCAAATTACATGCCTACGTGTCAACAGGAAGGATTTCTGAATGGGCAGTACAGTCAATGGGGCAGGAGAAATGAGGCTGGTCCACCCCAGCAGTGGAGATCTGATGATGATAGGCTTTTGAGATCAGGCAGGAGGAAAAGAAACGTGTGAGTCCCAAATCTGCTGAGAGGATAGGCTGGAGATCAAGAACACTAGTGTGGGATCCAGCCCCCGACTTTCGTAGGCATGCAGAAGATACAAGTGAACTGATATACAGATAGTCTCCACCACAAACCCAGTTTACAATGGGTTTCAGTGATTTACGGAAGACTGAAAAGTGATTTGAAGAGAGAAAGTGCTGCATGTAGGCTACAACTTGGTGTGCCCCATGCATAAAGCAAAGTATATAGACAACAAAACCACACAGACCAAGGACAAATACTGATACAGCCATTTATGCATCCAAGTCTCTTCAGTCAAAGTGACAGGGCCATTCAAGTAACTCTAACTGGCCATCTCATGATGGAGGAAGGGACCTGCTAGGAAAAATGCAAGTTGCAATTCCTGTTTTGTTGAAGGGAAAACTGATGTGCTTGCTGATACCTTGTGAAGCAGGAGGCCATTGCTTTAGTATCCCACCAGAAAAACTCATGTCTGACTGCACTAGGTTTGGTTTCTGCTGAATCACTGCATCAGCTTCATCAAAACATTTTGCCTGATCATTTTCACCTGTTTAAAATGTATTTTTAAAGTAAATTCCACCTTTGAGAGAGAGGACCTGAATGGGCAAAAAGAAATTTCTTCAGGTTATACAACTTTTCTGCCTCCCAGGATAAGACCTGATGCAAACTAGCAGTGATAAAAGTTATTACTCTCTGAAATCTGCACCCTTGCTCCAGTACAATGCCCTGCATAGAGGTAGGGAAGTTCCTAAAGTCTTTGTTTTCTCTGTCAGAAGTGAAATCCTAAAGGAACTTAGATTCACCACCTTGCCATGATTTAATAGTGCCTATCACCCTCAGTATTTGGAGCCGAGATCTGCCATCTGGCTACTGAGCACCACCTAAAACAACCCAGCTAACTTCACTCATGCAGCGGAGGCACAGACAGTTCCCTTAAGCTGCATCATTAGTGCCTGCTTAGGTTGTGCTGTAAGGGTGCAGGATTTGGGACTCCCAGCAACTGCTGAGACAGTCCCACTCCAGCAGAAGTGCCTGCACCCAGGAGTGCTGGTGTCAGACTTCTCCCATGGACACCAAAGGGTAGTGCTGGGGAAGCCTGCACTGCCCTTCCAAGCCTGTACCTGCCCAGCAGAGAGAGGGTTTCACCCTGCATGGCTATTGTTTCATAGAATCACAGAATGGTTTGGGTTGGAAGGGCCCTTAAAGCTCATCCAGTTCCAGCCCCCTGCCATGGGCAGGGACACCTTCCACTAGAGCAGGTTGCTCCAAGCCTCGTCCAACCTGGCTTGAACACTTCCAGGGATGCAAGCTTTTTAAATGGTTCTGCCTAATCTGCGAGCTTTCAGAGTCCGCTTTCAAATACAATGTCCTGTTTAGTTTTAGCACATCAACAACATGCTTTCTTAGCCTATCTGTATGCATTATCTACTGCTGTAATGTATCATGTACTGAACTACAGCATCATTACAGGTAAGTGCTCAGGTTTAAATGCAAACATAATTACATAATGCGGTACAGCCAGGAAGAATAATGCAGGAAATAGAGCCAGCTCCATCTGATAGTGCAATCTGACTGGAACGCCGGCCGTTTGGATCCAAACACAGCCTAGATGGGGCAACCAAGAATAAAAGTGCTTTGTCGTATCTTTATTGTCATCATCAAAAACACTTATCTGTAAGAAAGGTAAAAAGGTGAAGATGGGACTCTTACAGAAAAGGTCACATAAGCAACAGGGTAACACTGGGTTATGGTGACTAGGAAGATGTCACTGCCTTTTCCAAGTCTTAATGGGAATCCAAGCATTATGTGACATTTAGAAGACTGGGAACACCCATGCTATTTCCCTGAACTCACGGGTGTCTATTTAATTGCAATAAATCCAGATAAAGCCTCAGATCCTACTGTGCAAGGAGCTGCATAAGCACAGGAACACATTTCTGATGCAAGACACCTTCCAAATGAGGACATATCTACAGCAGATATGTACACTTTAATATATTTATTTTAGAAGCTAAAGTTAGAACTTATTCTCAGTGGAACAGTTCTTCCATCTATTTAATTTTCTTTCTTCTTTCCAGTACTTTTTGCTCACAGTGGCACACAATAGGCAATTTCAGCAGGGGTGCGGACAGCACTGCAACATAAGCCAGAAGGCAGCTGAAGTTAATTTAGTGCACTCTGTGCTGAACGGCCATGCCATGAACAAGTACGCCTCCACTGAAGAGTACACATTATGGGACAGCAACCACTCTTGTCATTTCAAGAGATTTTAGCCCAAACTTCATTTAAATCAGACAACAAGATGAGACACTAGCGTGAGAGAGAAACTCTCTACCAACACACTGCCCTCTGAACTGAGAGGCCTTTGAGCTGAAAGCACAAACTGCTGCTGTTTGAACTATAAAGCCATGCCTCTGTTTTGCAGGGCTGTAACAGCTCATCTTTGTTGGGAATGCAGATCCCCTGAAATAATGTGCACTCCATAGCTTTCACTATCTGCCCTCCCACACACACATTTGTCTGCCTGGTAATCGTCTGGCGGGACATAAAATCCAGGGTCCCTTGATCCAAGGATCTTTGCTGGCACATTCTTACCCCAGAATCTGAATGTATTCAAGTACTTAAGATGCAGATGGGTGCCTAGTACAGTTTTCCAAAGGCAGATTTGATTTCTGGATGAGATGGGCACAATGCTAGGGTACATACCCAAATGGGGATGTATGTGCAGGAGGTAGAAGTGCCCTGATCCAGATCCAAAAAACCCTATCCTCTGCCAGATATCACCACCTGGAGAAACTTATCAAAAATTGTCACCCCATGGCACCTGCCTTCAAGTCCCTCAGGTACAGGGCAATTGAGAAACCACCTCTTCCAGACCTGAAAATGAACACTGGCCTGTGGCCTGCCAGTGACTAGAGACTTCAGTCCTTCCTGCATGGAAAACCTCAATTTCTGCAACATTCCCTGGGCATCTCAGCTTTGAAGCCATATTTTTACTGCCAGTTGCTCCATCTCAAGATGCATCTCTGTGCTGACCCCAGTAGGGCTCCCAAAAAGGCACTACAGAACAACACCAACTGCCCAACAACTTCCTCTGCACCAATTCATTTGGCACAGAGGGATTCAAGATAAAGAGCTAAGTCCAGGAAAACACAGTCAGACCAACCTTGGGTGAGTTCTCCCTACAATTAATCCAGAATTGTTTCCTATCTCTCTACCCAGGTTTGCATAGATCAGTCGGGACATCTAAAGCAATGCTGCTTTCACGCCTACATGAGCTTGCTGGCAAGCTCAGGGAAAAGCTTTCCGCAGCACTGAAAGCAAAAACTGCATCTTCTGCTCACCAAGCACAGGTTAAGGCAAGAGGAAAAAAGGCAAACAAATAAGTATTAGTTAGTGAAAGAGCAAGAGTGTGTGTGGAAGAGGGAGAACCATGATCCCTAAGTGGCTGAAGCTGACCCTGACCCTTGATCAGAATCTCAGACCCAAAGAAGATGTGTGAAAGCAGGAAAATAAATCAATAAGCAAAACGGCAATCTCTTTCCTCAATTTTATTTGAGGAAGTCAAATTTATCGAGCTCCTCACAAACCGTCTTTGGCTAAAATCACTGCTAATGAGCTCTGACATTTGAAATTAACTGAATATGAGCTAACAGCTCCCAGCCCTACACCACCCATGAAGTTAACTGGGAATATTTTGTTAAAGCCGTAGACGGGTTAAACTGACTCTTTATTGAGAAGACACAGTGTTCACGAAAAAGTGTTTATAACATCCACTTCACCTGATGCTTCCCTGCCCTGGGATGTCTGCTTTTCTTCATGGGGACCACAGAGCACTCAGTCCCCTTCGTTCCTTCCCATTGCCATCGTAATTATTTGCTAGTTTTTACAAGGTAGCCTTACGATCCTTTAATGAAGTCCTTTGCTCTACAGCTATTCACAAGGACAGATTGAACACGAGGGGCTTCCACTTATGGACCTGCCAATCAGGGGAAGGTACCCAGCATTTAGCAAGCAGTTGTTAAGCCAGTCTATCACCCGGCTATTACAGACTCATCATGAAAACAGTTTGCTTTTACTGGCGATCACATAAAATTAACCCTTTCCTTAAAGACAGAAGGAAGGCACTATCAGATTAATTGTGGTACAGTGCTTGAACATGCTGGGTTTTCCTCCTGCTACAGCATTTTTTTTTTTTTTTAATCAAACTTTAAAAAAAACAACAGAACAAATACTCTTCATCTTTATTCTGCTTCTCATTCTGAAGAATAAAACACAATGCAAGATGATTATCTTTCCATTACTTGTAGCTTACTACAAGACCAAATTTTCAGGCTTTTATTATCCTCAGGATTTACCCTCTTTTTTTCTAAATGAAGCAAAACCCAACTGTCCCACACACAGAGTCTATCCAAGGCTTATTCTCACGTCTTGTGATTGGACAGGAAGCCTGGCCCTGCATTCTTGGCTAGAAGATAGCCCAGGTACCAAACTCAGCTCTTTAAAACTATGTTCCTGGAGTAACCCAGCACCTACCTCACACAACACCATGAATGACAGAGGTATTACACTGGGTCCAGGTATAGTCTACAACCTAGCTGAAACTTTGCAGAGACAGAAAGAGGTCCTGCTCCTCTGCAACCCATGGGTAATGAGAACCAGCCCACTTGAGTTAATAGTCCATATACTGCCAGTGCTTATCCAAATGAGTAAATGTCTAGAGAACTCAGTGGCTTTGTGTACAAGTTTTTTCTCCTGCATAAATGTCTGTGAATAAAACACCAGCAATTTGGAGTGACTTGCAGGAACATAGAGGCACCTGACATACCAACGCCCATGAAGGATCTGCATTTTGGAAGATACAATCCAATCAATTTTGATGTGGAAGAGGGACCAAGATCGTCAAAGGTTAGGTTTAAAGTTTGTTCAGAACTGGGCATTTGCGTGTCAGTCAGGCCTCAGTATGGATTTAGTTGTCTAAAATGAAACATCAAGAAAATATAAAAATAAAATGTCTCTGATCATTGTTCAAAATAATCAGAGAATTAATCAGAAATCAAAATATTCAGAGAAATTGTGGGGAAATGCACTCCACCTGCAGATCTGCTATTTCAGTGCTTAAGAGCAAGAGCTGAATCCAATGCCACGGTCAAACTCAGTTTTGTCTTGGCCACATGCTTTTGGTGGTACTTGAATAGCATGAAGACAGCATTTCCATCCACAGTCCAACCATGTTAAGGACCTCTCTAATGGTCCCAGTCTGGCCAAGTCTACTCTACTAAAATCTCCTGGCATACAAAGCAAGGTGACCACACGCCCAGATGGGTGCTGAACTAGGCCCCAGAAACATTTGGGAAGTGGTTGTAGTCAGGCAATGCTTTTGTTGCTCCTGTGTGAAGCATCAAGTCCACAGTATTGCTCTGTTTGGGACTGCAGAGAGGACACAAAGTCAGATAGTGACACAGGATCCCATTTTAGTGATACAAGTGTCTGATAACATCTTCAGCCTACATCACACCTAAAGAGGTGCAAGATGATCACATACCTTAAGCCATGCCTCAATACAGAAGGACAAGTCTGGGCTATGTGTGTTTCTAAGGAGCTCAGACCTTTTCCAATTGTATCCCCAAAATCAGGTGACGGAGAAGGCTTCCTGCTGGCTTCACCCAGAGCCAAAGGCCATGAACCCTATCACAGACCCAGCCATCAAACACTTGCAGCCCCTTTCCCCAAATTGAGAGCGAGTCTCACAGACAGAGAACCAGCTGTATTTTCAAACCACAGACAATCCTTCCCTCTCCAAAACTGCCTAAACGCTGAAGCCAATTAGACTCTGTCATAATTAAACAGGAAAGTGGCTGCAAAACTCTGTGCAGGAGCCTGGGAGCAAGCAGAGAGAAAATGTGCCCGTGCTCCCTCAGGACGGCTTCCCCACACCCTCCTGACCTTAATTCAAGCCTTCTCTTCATGCAGGAAAGGAAAGATTTGCTTTCCGTTCCCTGGAGAAGCACCTCCAAAATGACACTTTTCACTCTGGGTCTGTGTTTCTCTTAAAGGTGGGAGCAGGAGTAAGTAGAGGGGAGAGAAGGAAAATGGTTCTCATTAAACTAAGCCATGCCTAGTTCTGATTTCACACAGGGATGTTTTAAATGCAAGTGGAACAGCTTTGATGTGCTGCGGGTGACAAGGGACTGGCATCCCATCCAGGGCATAAGAGTATCCCATCCTGGGAGCAACTTCCACTGTGCCTTTTGTGCAACAGTATAAGTGATGGGGAGAAGAGGGCTCCTTGAAAAGATACATACAATTTGGTAAGCAAAGAGATACTAGAAAGATGGTGGGATAGGGAAAAGAAAAGGGAAACAAAACCAAAACACAACAACAAAAGGCTGTTCACACTGGTGGAAAAAAAGAAAGCTACAATTCGGTCCTGCATTTTTGATCTGACAGCAGGAGACAAAAGAGTTAAACCTCAAATCACGAAGCAAAAAGTTAAAGGAAAAAAACCCACACAACACAGGCAGATCACCTAAATTTCCCATCGCAGCCCAAGGCTGATCCCATTTAAAAAAGAAAGAAAATAGAAAGAAAAATAGAAAAAAAAAAAAAAAAGGAAAAAGAGAAAGAAAAAGCAGTGGTTTCGATTATCCTTTTCTCACACACCTAGCAGCCACTTTATTTATTTATTTATTTACCCCCCCTTACAGAACGAGGCCCTTATTTTCTCATTTAGTCCAACAGAGATTGTCCTCCTGGAATGACCTTTTTTTCTTTCTCTCTCTTCTCCTCCTCTCCTCCTTCCTCCCCCCTCCTCCTCGCTGCCTCCAGGCCATTGCCCTCGTGCCAGTAACTAGATAACACACTCTATCAGAGATTTTTTAAAAAATCATTGCAAAGGCACTAGGGCTGATAGTGGCATCAATCCTAGCCTGACACGGGCTCGGGTCAACCATTTATCTCTTCACATTGCCTGTGGTTACTGTGGAGGCCATCTTGGTTCTCTACATCTTAACAACCTTGCAAATGGTACCTCTCTGCTCTGATAGCATCCGCACCCCAAGACTGGCTTTATACTTTCATTTTCACTAGATTACCGTGGACTCCTCCACTTCCTTTCTGTGAGGCTTTCAAATCTTGGTTGGTTTCATTGCATTCCCACACCCTTCTGAAAATAACACTGAGACCAAGCTAGCAGGATAAGAAAATAGGGAATATGGAGATGCAAGGGCGGGCTTGCTGGGCTGTTGAAAGTGTGTATCTATTAAAAATACACACACAATATCTTAGAATAGTTTCATCCTGACATCAGGATGATGACATCAACCTGTAACATGGTTATTTTTGGCTATTTGCACTGTCAAAGCACCCAGGAGCCCTACTCAAAGTCCAAGACCACAATGTCAGCTTCTATAGGGATGTTCCCTAATAAGCTGTAGTCAAAAGAAACTATTCCCTAGTCTCTGTGACATGTGATCCGTATGGCCAAATAAAGGGATGTGGTGTTTTACAGTATCAAAATTGATACATGGGAATGAAATATCATATTTTGGTATAATTCTCCCTCAAGTTCAGAAGAAGGGAGTTGTTTTATTAACCCTGTACAAACAAACCACATATCAAGCTGGAATCTGCTTTGTGGCTTCCCCGGTAAACTTTTCTGCACCAAGGTAAATGAGGCTGAAAAGGAAACACCACTCTTGAAACACCCTTTATCATCCATCTCCATGATAAGGTAACACAGGGCAGGTGGCATTCCTTCCCTTGTACCAAGGGAGAGGAAGCACAATCCTGACTGCTCGATCTCTACATGGCGCCAGGACTCATTCCTGGGCTTCCACTCTAACCAGGATGCATCCATCCTCGCAGGCAGTATGTTTCATCCCTACCCTGCTTATCTACTCTCAGACTGATATAACAGTTTTCCTCATGGGCATTACAGCAAAGGGGACCACTGAAGTAGGCAGAGAGAAGATTGTTTGTCCTTTGTGGTACTGTTTGGTGCCCCAGAAGAAAGGGCAGTATAGGAGATGGAGGAGAAATGGAGATAGACAGCGAAAGGGCACCAAAGAAAGTGTAGGAATGAGAGCATGCCAGGGCTCTGAAGGCAAAGAAGCCTGAAAGAGAATACCCTATGTTCACCCTTAGGCATTGGTACCCTAATGAAATTACTAGATATTTTTGTTTTGTTTTGTTTTTTAAACAGAAGATAATGATCATAAACTGGAAACCTACACATGCCTGCAAGCAGTGGCAATCAACTATGAGTCCTTCACCCTCAAAAAAGTACCCATCAGACACCCATACAACATGAGGACTGCACTAAAACAAGGATGAAAGAGCATTGCATGTCTATCCCACAGAGCACAAACAGCCTACTGGACCTGCAAAGTAAGATGCACCTTCCATCACTTGTAACCCTCACAGAGGGACATGGTCAAGAGATTTGGCCACCTTTAAAAAGTACTAAATGTCTTCAATGGGCAAAGTTATCTCATTTCCTTCCCCACCTCCAAATACTGCGGCATCCAGAGGGACAGTAAATGTAGAAAATAAGGACCAAAACAGGAAGGGAAGGAGTGATTTTAACATCTGGAGAGGAATCCAGGGGATTTGGAGAGCTAGTCCTGATTATATTAAGTTGAACAGCAAGGGTCTTCTAACATGTATCTCAGACAGAGCCTTGGTGGGCTGTTTTTTTCTTTCTTCTCTTTTGGTTGAGAAGTGAACAAAGCAGTTATCCCAGTATCAATCACCAAGCTAAGAATTCACAGATCCTCAGTACTCTAAGCTGCTTCTTAAATCTCAAGACCTTCCCTTAACGCCCTATTTAAAAACAAACTAAAGGCAGCACAGCGTACCCAGGCAGAGCCATAATCCAGGATGGCGGTTTTATCTAGCAAGTTATTTTTTATTAGCCTTCTATTTCTTAATAGGGACCCCTGGAGGGTTGGGTTGTAGAGAATTCACTAGTGTACCAGTTCTGCTTCCCTATGACTGACTTAATATATGTGGCATCTGCCCTCCAACAAACATTATATCACCCATCTGGGCCAGAGGAGGAGGGGGAGTCAGAGGAGGGAAACACTGCTCAAACAGCATGCTTGCATGATGATTAGGTCTGGTCCAGTGATCTGGAATAATAATCTGAAGGCTCACTAAGCATAATGGGTTTAGAGACACCCGAGCATGGTCAAACCTTCCCATGAGCATCCTTTACGTGTGTTATCAGTGTGTTTTGCAAGTCTCATCAGTGTCACGGTAGCTGACATCTCATTATGCAGCCAAGGTGGAAGTGGACAGGTACTGAGTGAGCATTAGAACTTTTCTCTTCCCTTTTATTATTTAATTCATATCTTCCCATTATCCAGTGTATCATGAAACTATGAACTAATTAAGTCCTGTGGGATATACAATCAGTGCCGGATTTTTTCCCTTCTCCTTTCAGTAGGCTAAATTGTGTTACACAGCAATACAAAAATAATTCTGCAACTCTTCCTTAGATAATAATGAAGCAAGTTACAAACACTAATGATACTGAATGCAACAGTGGGGCAGAAGCCTGCTGCTTACTTCATGTGACCTAATTAAGTCATATGGGGCAAAATACTTCAAATATAAAGTGAGGCAAGAACCTAAGTCAGTTTCTAAAGAAAACCAGAAAAGTTATTCTCTGGGTGATGATGGGACACAAACCAGACATCAGGAAAAGTCCAAGTTGGTAAACTCAAATATCGTGAAGTCTGGCATGTACCTCACAGATCTCCAGCCAGTGACTTGAAAATCACAGAAATTTTGGGGGTCCTCTAGATTCAGAGCTGAGCTCATTTGAGAGACTGTAACTATTCAAGCAACAGGTCAGAGACCGGATTTGAAGGGACAAAATTTAAATGAGGGTTATTGCATCACTTACTAGAAAATACAGCTGTTTTCACGAGGATTCTGCCCAAAAGTTTTCAGAGGGATTAAACTGAGACAGCAAATTCAAGTGCCTGACTCAAGGGGGCACAAACAGGACAGACAGCATTTTTGGCAAATAACCCTCTAATTTTTGATGATAGCTACAGCTCAGTTGTCAAGCAAAGTTTTGGTAGAATCAGAGATGGAAGAGCGCTCTTTCCTGCAGAATTAAGCTTAGCCATCTGATGCAGATCATCAGAAAAATAAGACACCTGGAGTTAAGAGCTTTGTATATATTTATTAGGGAAAATAAGGAATTATAGAAATGGGAAAAAATGTGCCTAGTTTGTATCTAGATACAAAGTTCTTCTAGTACTTGGAGTTTCTGTATATCCAGAGTCAGGCAAGAGAAAAACAAACTATCTCCAGTGTGAGGCTCCTGCCGGTCAAAGAAGGCAGATGTAGCTCATGGACATGCCTTTGCCACTCAGTGTACATGAGGACCCTTATACATGGCTTTCTCTTCAATGTTGCCAGGTCATATCTGGGAGCATTTGGAACAGGGCTACTAAAAACATCATAGAAATTCAAACCTGGAAGAGATCACCATCTTATTGGAGTTCAATTCTCTGCTACTGGGGTATCATGTCTCCTCGCCTCTCTCATACACCCACCATGCCCCTACCCAGGCACCTCTGGAGCCTTCTGCCCAGCATTCCCCCACCAGAAGATTGCTGCAAAACTTTGTCACATTCACAGTCTATGTTCTCCTCATAAACATAGAGGCAACCTACTAAATCCTAACTGATCGGATGAATCCCTTATTGTTTTAAGAATTATGGACAGGTGCTTTTAGGTGTCTTATGCAGACTAAATTGAAAATTACTTCACCCTAAAGCTTGTATCCCTTAGACTCAAGTTCCCAGAATCAATCTTTTATAGTTTTGGTTTGTTGGGTTTATTTTATTTTATTTTCTGAATAAAACAAAGACCCTGAACCGAGGTTGCTCTCTTCTTGCCGATGCCCATTCATTCCACTCTCTTGAGAATATAAGCCTCTGTCAGCCTTTCTGCAATGCCTCTTTTTACTTCCAGTGCCATATTGGAACTAATCCTGCTCCATCATCATCTAACCACCTCTGCCCCAATCCTTTCACAAAGCCCAGCTGGCTAAGACACTGCTGAGTTATCAACCTGCCCGGGCATCATTCAGCTGACAGAGGAGTAAGCAGAAAACAAAACACTGAGCACTGTAACTACACTGAGAACAGCTATGGATCAGACCCATTTTTTATGAAGCGCTTTGAGATCCTTGCATAAGAGTGCAATAGAAGTGCCAGATGTTATTATAAAGAGATGCAGTCCCATTACTTGTACACAGAGTTGTGCTGCCTACTAATAGCACCATTATCCTAAGGCACGTGGTGCTATTAATGCATTTCACTGCTTAGTGCTGAACCTGGGGACCATTATTTCCACTGGAAAGGTAAGGCCAGTTCACATGACATGATTTAAACCTCTACAGTGAAGCATGCATATGCTGCACCAGATCGTAAATCTCAACTGGATGCTGTCAGCTAGAAAGCAACCAAAATTGAAACCATTTATCTGAACTCCCACCCATCCACCTCTGCTCACCCCAGCCAGTTTTGGGAAGAGGGATAAAATGATTCCAAATGCCCACTGGGTTCATTAAGCAGCAGCAAATCCCAGATCTAAAAGCGCTGCTGGTTTCATCCTGCTGTCCCTGAATGAATTTTTTCATTCAGGATGCTTAGGACTTCCTCAATTTTCCCCATTCTGAGCAGAAAAACCATAGCAGGGACAAACCTCACTACTTCCTCCCATTCTTGCTCCCATTCGAGTCAAAAGACAACCTGCCATAATCTAATTACTGAGACTACAGGACCTGTGACACAGCTGAGCTGTTCAGATCACAGCCAGCAGTAGGTAATAGCTCCTCTATGTTGCAGCCAGGCTTTAGGGCTGTAGAGGTGCTCTTACCACATATTTGGGAAGGAAAATATGAATAAAAGGGGTAGTTACCATTTGATCTGATACTTGCCTGAGCACTTCCCTTTGATGGCTTCCTGCAGTTACCAACTAGCAAATTATTTTTTGGCTTGCTTTTCTCCTTAGCTGGGCATGTTTCTGGTAGCATAACTAGCAAGGCTGACTAGCAAATGAGCGCTCATAGGTAAAAGGCTACATGTGACATTCCTTCACAGACCAAGGACAGAGTTAACAGAATGAAGAAAAGCAATTGTATTTCTGGATACCCAGCTGCAACAGTAACATACCCATAAAGGTAGATTTGCAGGGCAAAAATTCAGAGACTCTTGGTAAAAGATCTAGAATCTGATGCTGGAAACATCAGCAGAATTACTTTGCCAGGGTACTGCAGCTACTTCTGGAGTGGGCTGGTAAAGGAAATATCATAGCAGATAGAAGAGTTAAAAATTACCATGGTAGCTTTAACATCAGTGCTGAGCAAACGAACTCCAATTTCCTAAGTTTCAACCGTACTAAGAAGACTGCATGATAATTTGATTTAATAGATTAAAACCAACTTTTTTTAATTATTATTTTTTTATCATAATTCAGTTGTGTACTTTTTCCCACTTGCACTGCCCCACATGTGGTAGGACTCAACTTCTAAGGAGCTGCTTATTTAGGAAAAGATTGTGACAAAAGGATATTTGATGTTCACCAAACATCCAACCCCTCTGAATTTTTTTCTCATGGATTGCACAACCCACTAGTCAACTCAACACCCCCAAAAATTCATCAGTACTGCAAGGACTCTTAAAAGATGTTTTAGGTTTGCAGTGGACACTTTTAGATATAGAGCCTTACAATAATGTTAGTTCAAAGTCCCAGGTTTTTGTCATGAACTCTAGATATGTCTTTCTACACCCACACATAGCATGGAAAGACTGTCCCATTTTATTTCAGATACTGAAGAGGAGCAAATTCCAAATATCACCAGAGCTGCACAAATGCTGAATGCTAAGTCTCTGCCAGAGAGCTGAAACTCTGTATCTCACAGCTAACATTCTGCTCTAGTAAAAGAAAATAACACTTTTAGAACAGACTTTGAATTTATATATAAAAAAAAGGGAGTGTTAAAAAAGATATACATTGCCCAGAAAATAAAGCTCATTTATGTCTCATAAAATACATGATTAACCATTGTTAACCATTAATACAGCTGCACTGCATTAGAACTGCTATTCAAAGTTGGAAAGCATTTAATATTATATATTGCTGCTGCTCAGCCTAAATTGTTTTTTTTTTGCCCCCCTTTAAATGTACACAATATTACAAATTTAATTTTAAGCTGTTTGAATCAGTCTGTAAAAAAGATTTGATTATACCTGAGTGTTCTGGCCCCAGTTTTTCCATATCTCAGTAATCTTGGCAGTAATTGGCTGATTAGCTCCCTCACACTCCATCTCTGCCTCAGTTTCCATGGTAATGTTACAGGAGCTATTATAGATGAGAACTTCATCTCTTTCCACTTTAGGGCTGAAACGAGAAGGGAGGTTAAATGGGGTGTCATCAATCTTAATGAAATGCAATTATTTTTACTCTTATTAATCATTGCAAGCCATTAGCTTGTGGCAACTCCTGGCCACCATTTGTCAAACTTTGCAAATTTCTGTAATTTTGTTTCCATTCTTTTATTGTTTATTTGTTTTTCCCCCCCTTTATCTGCACACACTCAGGATGAAAATACATGCAGTAAATATCTCTCAGTGATGCCTTTCTGCTTCCCCAAACTATTACAAATAGTAGGAAATGCCATTCTAGGACCAAGGCAGGAAGATAAGTGCAGACAACAGCTAGGGAATCAGCAGTGTTAGGATCAAAGATGGACTCCTACATGGAGTAAGGTTTGTTCGTGTCTCCCCCCTCCCCATCTTACTCACACTTAGCAATAGGGAATGAATAACTTGCAACTCCCCTAGGGCAAGTGGAGAAATTGGAAAAACCACACAACTGGCTAACTGGTCCCTAATTCCAACTGCGAAAAAATGAGCTCATTTAGGGGTTCCAATTCCTGCTACCCAGCTGATTGCAATGATGCTTTGTTGCTAGCATTGGAACATTAACTTAGTAAATTAATTAAACTTACTTAACAGCCCAGACTAAGCAGATTCGATATATGTGCCAGTTATACCAGCAGACATTTGCTCTAAAGCCTCCCCTTGCACTGGGGGAAGAAGTGATGAAAAGGTGGTGGGGAAGAAACATTTCTTTTTTGCTTGGTCTTGCTGCTGAAAGCTACTGACTTTGGTAACATTTCATTACAGGGAGCTATAGGATCTAACATCCCTCAAAATGAGGGGAAAATTTCCAAATTTACTTCTATATGCTTAGGATCAGGATTGGATAACCCACTGTCACTTCTCATTCCCTCCCTAGACATTGCTCCTTCTTCCTCCTCTCCCCATCCCACCAGCAGATAAACACCAGCAGTTTGTGGTAAGGAGAGCAGAAAGGAGATGAGTTATAGCAACACCGACAGAGCTCAGAAATTATACCACTTTTCTGAATTGCTGAGAAAGGACAGAGTTCATATGATTTACTCAAGAAAACAGAGAATCAGAAAGGTAGGACTAGGATTTTCAGAAGTATTCAGGTTCCAGAAAGGCCCATTTAATGGAATTTTCTGAAGTGCCAAATTTAGGAGCCTAAGTTCTACCAAAATTCTTTGCAACAATAGGAAAGGCAATACTCAGACCTTTGTTAGTAGGGTGAAGAACAGGATGTTTTGATGAACCTGAAGTATGCAAACCATGCTGGATGTTGCAGCTCACTGTACAAATAAAGAGCTGCTCTGACAGTGCAGTTAGGGGGTATTTGTTTTGTTGCCCTTTTTCAGTGCTTAAGTATTAAAGAAAGCAGCCACATTAGGAACTACAAAAACAACAACAGAAAAAACCTTCTGCAAGTAGCTGAACCTTTTTAACAATGAATTTTTATTTCTATATTTAAATGAACTTTTCCCTCTGCTGTATCAATAATCAAAAGCCAGCCATAGGCAACTACACTTGCTTTTGACAGCAACACTTTGAGAATTGCTCTTGTCCTGTACAATAATTCAATGAACTGGGCTATCTTTCAAGACTGCATAGCACTTCTTTTTAATGCTGCAAGATAAAGCTGCATCTTTTAAATAAGCATTTGTTTTAAGGGTGAAAGGGGGTTGTTGTTGTTGGCTAGAGGCAGGGCATGGGCCCAATTTACCAGGCACTGAAGTCAATACAAGGACTTTTGAGTGGCTGTTCACATCTTTTTACAAAAGTTAACAAGCTTTGCTTGTAGGCAAAGAGCCAATTCCTCCCCGTCCTCTCGTAACTGCATTCCAAAACCTTGATGCTGGAAACTGTTAACAAATTGCAGTGGTTAAAGGAAATGCAGGAAAAGAAGGGGTGACTTATTAAAAGGGAATTTATGGATGTATTTGGTACCAGTGTTGTCAATGGCAAGACTTGCACCTCTTCCAAGGAACACGCATTGGGCATTATGTGTTCATAAAGTACAGATTAGATCAGCAGCAGCTTTACTCAAACCACTGTAAAACTAGCAAGTGAGATTTCATGTGCAGTTAGGCCAGGAGTGATTTCAGCAATTTTAAAGCATCCTGGAAGGAATGCCTTAGCTTTTGAACATTTATACAGAACTCAAATGCATACACTTTTTGCTATTGTTATTATTATTAATTACAGCAATCAATGTGTATTATTTCAGGAATTCCCAAAATCATTCTTTTCTAGTCTTAACATTTTAATTTTCTAACACTTCACTACAAATTCCATTAATATTTTGAAATTAAACCTTTTTCTGAACTGATGTTTGAAAAAAAATGTTTTCAAAAGTTCTGAAATAGCTTAATTTACATTACTTTAAACTCTTTCTTCCTCCTTTTCTCCCCAGATTTTTCAGATCAGAAAACTCACTTGAAACCAAACAGTCACATTTTCCCCAGCTCCCTTTCAACAGGAACCAGTTTAGAAATAAATTCACCAAAAAAAACCGCCATCAGTACTCTGGAAAATTTCTCATCAGCCCAAGTTTTAATTTCTAACCAGTAGACAAATATGAGAACAAACGGGGGAAAAGTTAATGACAACATGAGGGTTGAAAAAATTAGAAGAATAGGAAAATAGTAAGTAAGATAAGTTGATTGATTTGATTCAGAAATATCTCCATGGTAGGATTCCCTGCAGGAATGACAAACTTGTCTCTGGGACATTCACAAATAAATTGAGCAAAAGCACAGTGAAAGACAATATGGAAGCAGTCAGCAAATGGACTGCACGACTTTTCCCTCCACAGTAGCAACCCAAACCTCAAAAAGGAGCAAGAAGAAAAATAACCATAGGAATAGACTCATTGCAGGTGCATTTTTTAATTAAGAAAGAGCTGAGGACAATTTTAACACCCAGAGATCAGGAAGCAAAAGAACAAGGAGTGAGATACTGGGCTGCCCTGTTGATCTCAGTTTTGTAGGTTACTTGTTTTGCAATTACACTAAGGTGAGCAAAAGCAAAGTTCAGCTACACAAGGCAAGGCTTTTGGAGTTTCTCGTTTTGAAACAAGTTATTCTGGGAGCAATAGAACTAATTAATTTAATTTCAGGATTTTTCTTGCCCCTCTCAAAGTCTGCCTACTCTTGTCTTCCCCAACAAAACTGACCTCCTCATCCCCTAGGACATTACCAACACACAATGTGACTTTGGACAAATCAGTGGGCCAGCTGCTCATATATGCTGTCTAGCCTACAGTTTGCTGGCAAACAACAGATATGGGCAGAATTCTGCCTTCCTCTCCCCCAACAGGAAAATAATTTCTTTCTGCTTAACACAGAATTTCTCAAAACTAACAAGAATCTGATAATTCTTAAGAAGTCCGTCCATTATGGAACCTAGGTCAAATTAAAAAAGCTTGTGGGGAGGATATGACAGGCTGAAACGTAGCTGCTGTAACTGCATAAGTACATTTTTTTTAAACTTCTATTTTTATTTTTCTTTTAAAAACCCAATAAGTTTAAAAAAAGTGCAACTCATGTTTCTGTCCTGGTTCAGTATACGTCAGTTGGTTTTCTTGCCTCAACACAGGGTATCCAGAACTCCTGGTTACTCACACCACCAACTGTGACATAAAGACCAGCTAAGGATGAGGACCAGATCTCTGCAACTTGATTGAAATACCTGAAATGCAGCATCCTGCACCAGCCAGAAATGGGTTTACCATGTACAGCAAATCATGGGCAATGCATTACAGTGATATCTAACTCTCTGTTTGTTTAGTATCTTTTAGAAGTTTTGCTCATCTATTTATTCCTTAATTCAGGCCTCCCTCTTGCTCTTACAAGTAAATGCTCTGCAGGTGTATATCCTCACAACTCTATTAAAAGCAACAGTACCAATTTATACTTCTGGGCAACTTGGCCTTGAATTTGTGAAGCCTGAGCCTTGAATAAGTGCCTGATCACCATTGCTGAGTAAATATTTCACAGCCTGCTGAATTTTCTCTGTGACTTTTTGCTCATGAAAGTGCTTGGAGAGAGGAAGGGGGGATGTAGGAAAGGAGGAAAAAAAAACCCATCAAGCCAACAAAAACTTCTGCTTTTCATAATGCCTAATCTTTTTCCCCATTGGCATCCACCAGATGTTGCTTTGGATCAGAAGATAAATATTAAAACCTAAGAAGGAACAAAGCAGGCTGTTTACAAGATGGATTTTCTGATGTCTCTCAAACACTTTAAAAAGATGGAATGGAAGGAGGGGGGGACCAGAGATGCTTTGATAGACACAAAGAATTAATTACACAACCCAGCGGAGCTCTCTAGTGGTCTCAAGGCTAAATTGCTCTATTGACATCAACCTAAGAATCAGAAATCTGCTCGTTCAGTCCATCATTTGGCAGAGGCCAATTCTGCAGAAGGTGGAATGCCATTGTGGGAATGTTACTCATGGGTGGGCTCACTCAGCTGCTGGACGGACACAAGCACTAACCTGAAAAAGAGTCCAGCAAAATGCCTCTGGGGTGGGTTGACATCCTTCTGGTGCCACTGAGGTGGGTTATCCTCACAGACATACAGGTAAGACACAGAACCTCTCTGGTGATAGGAACCCACCGTGACTTGGACATCACATTCAATGAAGGTGGCTCTGTCTTCTCGGCAGTCGACAGACGAGTGTGTCAGGCCACAGAGAATGGCCAAAGAAGCTGCAGACAGGAGAAAAAAAAATAACCCAAAGTAGCTTACACACCACTGATATTAAGCGTATTTTAGCACTGACAGTTGTCATTGTAGATCGCTGATGTGCATGTTCCAACCTCTATTCTGGCGCAGCCTTTTTGAGGATGAGTTGGTCTTCACTCCACTCCTTCAGCCTTTTGCTTTGTCTGAACAAGCATATAACCTCCCTCATGCACTGAGCATCTGGATAGTCTTTGGGATCAAACTGTTCTGTCCAGGAGGAGGTGACATTAGTGATTAAGCATAAGCATGGACATTTCTTCTGGGGAACATAGACTATGGTTTATAGATCTGGCATAAAGCACACATGTTTTACAAGGGAGATGTGACAACTGAACGTCTATGAACTTAACGTCTATGACAATTTTGAAATAAAGGAACAGGTTTTGTGAAAGCATTGCCACATCTTGGAGGGCTTCTGGAGAAGTTGTATGAAGTGGGATCTCCCACCTTCCTTTGTACCTGAGTGTGACTAGAGATTTAGTTCAAATTTGACTCCATGAATATGGTAGAAAGTGCAATGGGAGCAGCTGCTTTGCTTTACGCTGTATTTAAGGAACAAGTGGTGTGATGAGAAGTTAGGTTTTCTTATTCTAAACCCAGACAAAAATTAAATAAATAAATAAATAAATAAAGATGTGAACTGTCACTGACGTTCAGCTCAGTTGAAATGTTTGGTTTTAATAATTTAAGAGGGGAATCCTTTAAGCATTAAACCATGCCAGAGATCAAAACTGCTTCTCTCAAAACCCTGAACACGTAAAGACTTTTAGAGAATTTTCATTAATCCTGAACTAATAAAATAGTTGTAATGAACTCCTGGAAAGCTCTGTGGACAGTATTACAGTTTGCACTGTAGTATCCAACAGTGTCCCTCATGTATCATAAATCAAATCTACAGGAATTTATCAAGATTTTTTCTTAGTTTTTTTGGTTCTAGTTTTAAAAAAGGTATCTTGTTTGCTGGAAAAGTGTCATTGTCAATGAATGTCTTAGTTCCTAAGCAATGAAACTAAGAGAATGGTTTTTGAAATGGTAAAAATATGAAAATGCTGTATTTCCTATGTTAAAAAATGTAGCACTTTTTGCTAAAAGTTATTATTTCATACAGGGTATGAAAAGTTTGTAACTTTAATGTTTAAGGTGTTTTTTTTAAATATTAAAACCCAGCATTTCATCTGCTCTGAACTTCAGAGAGAAAGTTCACAATTTTTCTGTATTTTTCTTCTCTGGATTTAGAATAAAGTTACCACATCTTCACAAATTTTGCAGTACGCTTAATCCCTTTCCTTCCCCAAATCCAGTGACAATCCTACTGCTCAGTGTCCATTCAAACACAGGCAAACACAATCCCTGCCTCAAAGACAGACATGAAAGACACAAGTAATAGAGAAGCCTAAAGGAATGATGGCACCATGCCTATATTTTGCTTTTATTGTCCAGAAATTATGTCTTAGCCATTTCAGGTATTCTACATTTCCCACAGAAGCCTTGTGGGAGGCCAGGCTGCCATTCCAAGGGCATTTTAAGTGGCATTAGATATCTGTGTTTTGGCAAATGCATACCATTAAAGAGGACTAAATACTACAGAGAACCTGCTTTCACAACTGCAGTAGAACCAGTTCATTACAGATTCTCCAAAAGAGATGGCATGTATGGGGTTGGGTGTTTTTTTTCAGCCAGTGAAAGGCTGACAACTTCTCAAAACTAGTAAAGATGAAGGACATCCAAGCAGCCCTTTCCTTCTTCACAAACCCACAACTTCCCTGTGGACATAAGAATTTGTTCCCCTTTTGTAACAGCTCCTTCTGCTTTACAATTCTATTCTACCAGTGACTTGAAAGGCTGCGATAAGCTCAGATGGGGTAATGGAGAATGAGAAGCTAGCTGCCTTAGATGAATAACCACTTAGAGCAATACTAACACACATATAAAAGGAATTAGAATATTTTAAACTGGAAGGGATCTACCACGTTCATCTAGTCCAACCACTTCAGGGTTGACCAAAAGTTAAACCATATTTTTAAGGGCATTGTCCAAATGTCTCTAACACTGACAGGCTTAGGGCATTGACCACCTCTCTAGGAAGCCTGTTTCAGTGTTTGACCACCCTCTGAAGGTGGGTGGTCAAAGGAAGATTAAATTCACATTCCATAGTTTAAGAAAAAACAGTAGGTTGCTAAGCTGATCCAAAGAGGCTTTGGTTTTCTTCGTGGTCTTGAAAAGAACATGGCTTGGTTTTCCCAGCTAGAGAAACAGCTGAGACCTTTTAAGATGTATGTTAGAAATTACCTCCAGAATCTCAAGACACAAATATTTTCCTTGATACCTTGCTACTGTCAAAGAACTTGCCTGGCTAATGTAGGTCACCAGAAATTATTTCCAGCACAGCTTTTAAAGAACAGCAGAAGAATAGCCTGTCTCTTTGGATACTCCCAGAATGTTACATGGAAATCAGGCATTTCTAATGTAGGCGAATGGCCTCATCTCGATGTTATCATGCCTGTAGGAACACGAGGCCTTGCATCCTGCCAACTGCTGAAATAATTTCTAACTCAAACCAGCCAAACAAAGGTATTAATTTAAAAAATCTAAGCTAAAGAATATGGTTATAAAGGGTTGTAAAGAGATAGATAGAAGTAAAATCCAAGAAAACCCCACTTAATCTTTACACCTATATGCTTATATACACCTGGATGATTTTCAGAATCAAACCTAGGACTGGTTTTGCCCTCTCAGAGGGGAGGAGTCTCATCTCCACACTCTACAGCTCCTGTCCATCTGACTGAGATACCAGTTTTCAAGGAGACGTCCAGTTCTCACCCCTTCTTTAGGGATCCCTAAGGTCTTCCTATTCTCTGTTCCCAGAGGATTTAATATTTTTCTCAAGTAGGGGGAAGTCTTGGCCTTTCATCCCACCTCCTTTCACCATTAAGTGCAAGTATCTCTTGGTATTGTTGGTAACATTATCTTCTGCCACAATAGTAACAAAAAATATCAACTAAAGATTGCGACGTGCTTAGTATGTTCTAAAAGGATATTCTATCTGTTCTGGGACACAATTCTTCTTCCTGCTTAATTGGTTAGTGTTCAAGCCCCAGAATAAAGCTTCTTTATGTTTTATATTCCCTATAAAGATAAAACCTGCTAATCAAGTGTAATACAATCCCATCAGTGAGATGAATGCATTCATCCCGTTACGGCTTCTCTTTTGAGATCAGACACAACGGCAGCCAATTCTCTGCATGTTGGCAGTGGATTAGGGACCGACTGCCCCCAACCGTGTCTTTGAGGGATACTCTGGCTTAAACCAGGATCCCGGGCTGCTCAGCACAAGGCTTTTTTTCTGGGTCGCTGTTTAATAGCAACTGCTGGACATGTGATGAGTCTAAAACCTACAGGAGTTCCAAGGGCAGCTGCAGACTGATTGAACAACTGCCCAAGGAGTCCTGGTGCCAAACCACACATTCCCAGTCATCCACCGCTCACAAAACAAATGGGAGAGCATAAAATCAACATGTGCTTAGCAGAGAAGAAAAAGATTAAAAAAAAAAATGGGGGAGGGAGAGAGGAAAAAGGAGACCTGGTCATCAAGTCCAACCTCTGCCTAAGAAGAATTGCTCCCTAGGAGACATTCATTTTACAAAGCCAAGTTTCAGAAGTCCTAAGAGATGACTTTGCAAGCATCTATTCCAGCTCCTGATAGATTCCACTGTCAGAACATTCCTGCCATGCAATCAATATGCTTTTTCTTTTTTTTTTCTCTCTTTCTTAATTTTATTTCTGGATTTAAAATACAGAAGGAACCATTTGAATCCTTCAGTTTCATCTCCATAACAAACATCACAGTCCCTGGCTTCTATTGAGGTATTAATTGCAACATCCTCTTTATATCTTCTGCAGTTACTCATACAAATCACTCTATTTACCTAACTATAGCCCCTCTTGGTCCTAGCTCAGTGCATCTTCTTGGCATATGCACTGCTACAGCCAAAATTCATTCCTCCCTTTCTTCCTGCCCCGTACAAAAAGCTCCACCAAGCTACATCTCTCTTCCTTTTAAACTTCAGCAAGCCTATTTCATTTCTAGCTTTTAATCTAAATCCTCTTCCCTGAACATCCACTTTCACCAATATAATCTGGCTAATAGTAGGTCCAGTACAGGTCTCGCTAACAAAGATCCCAATAGCTGTAACATCAAAGCCCAAAACCCAGACATGTTACTCCAAGTACTTTAGTGCAACTAGGCAAACCAGACTCAGCTTTTTCCCTGATGGATCTTCACATCAAGTTCACCCCCTTTTAAAGGTGCTTTATTTACCCTCGCCCCAATGTCAAACAGATAATCTCAGGTACTGACTTACCGTAAAATTTACATATGGTACCTACCCTAATATTACCTAATAGGAATATGCAATTATTTTCTCACCTGCCTTAAGCTTCCTGCCAGTCTCCCCATCTTTCACAGGAGCACAGTTCATTCCAACAGACATTAACCATGTGTTCTGTAAATTTCACCTGAGCTGAACAGACCCCACAGCTGTATTTGCATTCATGAACAACACTGCGACATGAGTAACAAAGCAAGAACAAGGGAACAGGAGGCAATCCTGATTTCAGGATCAAGCCAGTTATCTCTTTAATAGACCTTTAAAGACTTGTCAGTGGGTTTGGGATTTTTTTTTTTGTTTAGTTTTGTTTTTCCTTGCCAGAAGTGGAGTTTTGATAATTTCATTGAATTTTGTTAATTTTCTTCAGCTTTAACAGTGAAACTCAAATTTACCTCTGTTCTGATTTGATTTTCTTACAGCTTACAGAAGACAAGTTTTCATTAAAGAGTCTAGGCTTGCACTCCTATTCCTTGTGCTCTAGATTGAGCATGTTTCAGTACTCAGTGTGCCCAGCTCTTGTCTATGATCAAACCAAAACTTGGCTGCAATACCTGTTCCTGAGGAAGACCCTGTGGGCCAGGCTTATGGATGAATCCTACTGAGACCAACAGTTCATGGTGTCTTAGAAAACTGCCTTTTAAAAGGGAAAGAAGTCACATTTCCCACCTGCAGAGCCTTGTCCTACTGATTTAATCACATGAGTAAGTTAGATGGACCATCTGGGGATTCCCACATGAACATCTCTAATCTTAAGCAGGCCAGACACATGACCTAGCACTGAAATGAAACCCCAGGGCAGCGAGCTGCCACCTGACATCATGCACTGCTGGAGGGGAGGTGTTTCTGCTTCACCAGCGTACTGTGACAGAAGAAACACAGCTTAAACTCTTCACTTCTCATCACCTGGTCCATGAGCAGCACTGGGAAACGTCAGACAAGCATCCGATCTGGGCACACCAGCCTCTGCACCAAAGTGGCCCTGGGGCATAACAGACCCTTCCCTTCTCCCGTGTCCTTCACAGATCGTGGTCCTGCATCCCCAAACTCTTCACCACCTCTCCCTTGTGGATGAGGCTGTGAAAGGAAGGTCTGAGCACTGAATGTGTGACTCCCATGTGGCAAACTTCACCAGGCAAGCAGCAGCATGTAGACCACAAGGTAAGACTGGACTAACTGCACTTAATCAGTCCACTCATGCCCCAAAAGGTGTGGGGTGTAATCCCTTAAATATTAGGAGGAACACTGTCTGAAAAGCATCTTGGTCTATATACAGATTCACCAGCGCCACATGTAGATGTGCACAGGCTGAATACAACTGTCTCAGGGAATACAAATAGCCTGGTAGGCACTCACAGATTTAAGCAGCCTGCAAAGGAATTTTTTACTGCAAGAAAAATAGCATTTTCTTGTAAAAACTTCATTGACAAAAAAAAGCCAAACTATTTTTACAACTCGACTGACGAGATTTTCAAGGCTGTACTCTGCAAAAACCACAGCATGTGAGACACAGGTTGTCTTGTAACTGGCCTCAAAGCCATAGCGGCTGTGTCGCCGTGGTTCATGATCCTTTGCATCGGCTCTCCAGAAACGCAGGCAGCAAGCGGGCAGCAATCAGCATTCACTTGCTGACATCTAGTGTCAATAATAAGCATTGTGGTCCTGCCTCTGAAGTGGTTTTCCCCAGGCTCCCTCTGCCGCCTACTACACAGTGAATTTTGAACACAGTTATTAATGTTTCACAGTTTCAATCAAATTGATTACATTTTATTCTGCTATACTTCCCACGATAACCAAGCTTCCCCTTTTTGTGCTCCTGGTTTCTTTCAGCACTCCAGCACCGTGTGTGTTGCCTTGTTTAAAAAACAATTATATAGCTTTGTGGACTGTGCCTGGATCTTGTTTAAAACAAAGAAAATTGAGCCTTTACAACCTCTTGGTGTCTCCTTTTGAGTGCTTGTGATTGGATTTAAAAGCCCCCTCCATTTTTTTTTTTGTTATTCCTTCTGGATGAGGAAAGGGACCTTTAAATATGACAAGAGCAAATTTGGAGTTTTGGTGTAACTGAGACTGAAAAGGACCCCTGAATGCCTCTTGTCCCAACCCCTGCTCAGAATTTCACCTTGGCCTGCTTTCTCAGTAACTATCTAGTCAACTTCTATTTGGAGGACGGAGATTCCACACACCTTTGAGCAAAACCCTGGCAATTTACCATCACTGTCACCTCTCTTCCAGGTCGACAAAGAATAAGAGGCCATGGATGTTTGGTCACCTGGATGATGGAAATCTTGACAGCCACAGAACAGCAAATATTTTTACAGATATCAGGATGTTCTCCTAGCATCAGAGCTAGGAAAGGACTGAAGTTTCATGCTACCAAGTGCTGGAATGTTGCAGCACCAAGGTAGGTACTTCTGTGCTTAGGGTTTGGAGACATGCATATGTCTCAGGCTAAGATTTAAAAGTCTTAAATGCTGCTTTTTGCAGATCTTAGGAGCCTAATTCTGTGCTGCCAATAGGAGAGGGAGGAAATACAACTTGTTCCAGGAAATTCCGGCTTCAGAGAGTTTCCTCCAAAATTGAGGCAGGGTTATCTCTCTCTTTGAGAGAGCTGGAGATCATTACATCATTCCCTGCTGCCTTTCTCCATTTAAGGAGAATGCTCTAGTGTGGGATGATCCCATCTTCCTCTCAAAGAATTCAAATCCTCATTCCAGCTTCCCAAAGGTATACATTTGGCCATAGTACATAATTTCTTCCCCTTGCCGTTAACTCACCCTTTTCATCCCACCTCATTATCACACTGAAGCTGTCCCACTATGGGACCAAAACTCAAAATTTATGGAACCACAGAAGAAAAGGTATTTAACGGAGCTCAGCTCACTAAGATGGGTATGATGGCCAAGAGGTTCTTGCGTACACAAGCCTGCAGCAATCATTCACATTTTACGTGAGACTGTTTTCCTAAGAAATAGCTGCCACAAGGAACTGCTGACATTGTTCACATCTCATATACAACCACAAAGCATGTGTGGCCACAGGCGCATGGTGGATCTAGTCCAAAGCCCATGGATATTGACAAAAAACCTCCCCCTGACAGCAGTTGCCTTTGGACTGAGCTCAAAAACCAGAAGTCAATGTTATGTTGGTTCTTCTCCTTTCTCCAGGGCTGTTGTTGCTTTCTATTCCAATTAGATGAGATGCACTGGGACACACACACACACACACACACACACCCCCTTTAGGTCAAAATAGGTGCTTTAAGTAATATTTTGAACAAAATGGCAGGGTTTGTGTCTTAGCTGACCATGTAAGCGTGGGGTAAGGCAGGTCAGGTCAGTCATCGTTGCATTGCCCAACAATCCACAGTTGATGCCACAGACTGTGACCAAAGTCTTCCCTGGGGAAAACCCAGTTCCACGCAGGTAAATTGCTCCTCCATTCAAACCACCTTGGAAAAAGAAAATGGGAATTAAGACACAAGCTGACAGCCAGCTTCAACAAAGGTATACTTTTTAACTCATAATTTTTGTTTTCATGCAAAAACCCCCACTCACCACAGTCCTTCACACTGCATCCCACAGAGAAGCTGCAACAGGTCTTCATGACTTACCCCAGTTGTGATGCACAGCTGTCACCATCAGCTGAGAGGTGAATGTCAGGTTGGAGGAAGCCCAACCTCTGGGGACATCCAGGCCCAGCACATGATAATCACCAACAGGGAGCAGAGGAACTGAGCACTGCAAAGCAGAGCGAGTGATGGTAACACCGCTACAAGCAAAATCTCCAATGAATACATAGATGGTGTCCATCTCTGTGACCCGTGATACTCTCATCGTTAAAAGGAGACCAGTTGCAACAAGTGAAAGGAAAGCTGGAGTAAAATCCTCATTGTAACTTATTCTTCCAAGGTAATAGGAGATGCCATCTACTTTTAGAGTCAAAGCCTTATTCCCATTACCTGGAGGCACCGTACACTCGATAGCTGCACAGGTGACACTGAGAATGAGGCAAGGGTGATGATCAATGAGAACAGAAGTCATTCTCTTTCCTTTCAGTGCCAAGCCTGATAAGGTGAGCAGGCCTCCACCGTTGGTACTGAAGTTTTGAGGGTAAAACCGGTGTACCTGAGGCAGGAGGGTGAGAACATGGGTTGCCTTTCTGAAGCAAGCTTGCCCACTCTTCCTGTTGAATATGGAAATGTTGTGCTCCCCCGGGGAAATGCAGTCCATCTGGCACTTGATGCTGGTCTCATTCCAGAAAGTTACCTCACAGACAGTCTGGTTATTCACATGTACCATGGGCCTATCATTGGGCCATGCCAACCTCTGTCCTTTGATCATCACATATGTGAATGTCCCGTTGGTTTCCCAGATTACTGAATTTACAAGAGGGGTCCACTGCTCATGAAGGTGGAGTGTGCAGTCTCCAAGGCAGACACTGCTGATGCCATTGATGATTGCTGTGACATTAAGAGCCCAGGATGCCCCAGACAGCCACTGATAGTGGAAAGGATGGGCCCCTGGAAGGACAATACAAGTAATGGTATTATCGTCAGACTTCTGGACCTCACAGGAATAATTACTCTTCAGGCTGACCTGTACCAGATTCCTCCTGGATTTTAAAGCAATACCAGATATAGAGAGTAACATCCCACCACAGATTGATCCTTGTGATGGGAATATGGAGGTTATCCTTGGAATTATTTTAAGGGCCTGCAGCCTTGCTGTCACATGAGCATATCCCATCTGCCTCTGCATAACCTGGATAGGGAAAATCCCAGGTTCCAGGCTGTTCCATGGCAAAGAGCACTGATAAAACATTGCAGTCTCATTACCATGTTGAAACTCGAGTTCACATTCACTATGTCCAAGCTTAGCCACAGATCCAGTGATGTTTATCCCCTGGATGCTCAACAGCAGACTGCTCTCTGTGATTTCCATTTTAACAACAGTAACCAGAGGAGTCAAAGCTCTTCGGTAACTGAAGGTGGTGGTCCGTTTTGCAAGGAGAGCATGTTGAATTGACCTACTATTGATGGCTACGTTTACTCTGACAAAGATTTCTTGTGAATCTTCGTTAGACAAATTAGCAGCTGGAGGAGTCAGGCACCAAATGGTATCTTCTGTCAAGTGAGTAACCTTACAAATTTGCTTGTTCATTGAAACAGAAACTAGGGCAGGATTTTGGCTAAAGCCCACCCCAGAGATTGTGAGCAGTGTTCCACCTAGAAGTAAAACAAAATAAGGAAGAATTTTAATATAGGAAAGGAAATAATTAATGTGAACAATCATAAACCATGATAAAGATGATAAGCACAAAAGACAGTCTTAGCCAGGCTGAATGGAAGAAGAAATTAAGTCTGGTTTTTTGGAGCAAGACAGCTAGAGATAACAGCAGTCATGTATCAGGAGAATCCTATGTGGACAGGAGGGTATGGTATCAGATAGCCAGGGACCTTCATACAGTAAACGACATTAGAAAGTCACCACACAACTGGAGGAAGCTGCTGTGAGAAGATCACATGAGAGTAAAAAGATTGAACTCTTCAGGGAATGGGATGGTCTGCACAGGCAGGTGAGGGGGTGGCAGACATGGTCTGGTCCTGCTGCATACATGGAAGCAGGATGCAGTATGACTACTTTCAAACAAAAAGTCAGACCCACAGACCTTCCTTCAATCTTCAGTTCAGCCTGGCTGCTCAGGCACAGTACCAGATTTGTCATGCACTGATGGTCACTTGCCCTTGAGGAGTTCACTGACCAGAAAAGCTGATGCATCGATGAACACATCCAGCTTCAAACCCTCCCTTAGTTGTATGCTCCCAGTCTGCACCATTTAAGATGGGTAGAACAAGAAAAGGAAGAGAAAAGCAGTTCCCCCTCCAGTGTCAAAGGCGACTCTGACCAGGGTTTCCCATGCACGAGCTGGAGGAACACAGGCTATCTGTTTTCCCCTGTGGTTATCTGTGTGTTTTTATTACCTGGGCATCTACTTAAGGCCACAGAAGATGACAGCAAAAGGGTAGTGCAAACTGATAGGGTAATCCATAAGGAAAAGCAATTCAGACAGAGGCAGGCACAAAGGTATGGCCTCCAAATGAGGCTATTCTTGTGTCTAGTGTTGGAAGCTGGAAGATTGTTGTGAAGTATCATCAAACACTGCTCCACTCATATAATCTTCCTAAGTCATCCTGTATTTGGGTCACTCTTGGGAGAGAGGCCCTATTTGGTCTGATCCAGTACAGCTGTTTTACAACATGGCATTGGAATCCCTCTCCATACTGGCAGGAGAAGGAGCCTTGGGAGCCTCTGCTACCACCCTTGCCACTGAGAGTAGGTGCTAATTATCTGGAATAAGCATGAAACTCAATATCTGAATTTACATAACATTACAACACAGCAGTATCTGCGTTGCTTCCCAGGGTGCTGAGAATAAAGGCAGCAGTAAAGAAGCAGTGGTCTGGATTTTAGGAAGCAATAATAATAAAAATATAAATCCTCCAGCATTCCCAGCCTAATCCCATACTTCCAATCCCAGAGACCAGTTGAAACCTCTGTCCATTTGTCTTCCTTTAGTCTGCAGTACTGGTACTCCCAGTGCCCTGACTTGCTTCAATCTCTTTATCCATTAAGACCATGCCCTTCCTTTTCCCATGATCTGCCTGAAAATCAGTTGGTTTATAATGGGGTTCCTTTTGAGTGAGCGCCAACCCTTGATTTATACAGCCACACAAGTGTTAGAGATAACAAAAGACTAGAGATAAGGGAGGGGTGCAGGACTGGTGATATTTCCATTGATGAGATTCTATGTCAGCTTAAACCATTCACAAAACTACAGCTAAAATGTTAATTAGCTCTTATTTAAATTTCAATTTAACCTTAAACATGACAAGAAGGGTGCAATAGTTTTGGGTTTGGGTTTGGTTTTTTTGGATTTTTTTTTTAACATAGCTTAATCTTCAAAACTGATAGGCTTTGCTTTCCAAGCTCTATCCCCACACTCATCTTTCCAGGTTTGGGCACTTCACAAAGTATTGAAGCAATCGCATATCACAAAGCCTCTGAGTTTTTGTACCTTTAAGTATGTTGTGAGCCTCAGAGAGCAATGCATGGAGGACCTGAGGTTACATCACAAGAATTTCTCTGTCTCCTATAAAAGCATTTTTAAGGGCTCATGTAAAAATCACTACATTTTGAGGGAATTCAACTCTCCCCAACCCCCAGCAAAATGACAAAATAAATTAACTACCCCAAATCTGATTTTTTAGATTTAAAGTCAAACTTTTCTTTTTCATTCAGTGATATTTGGCTCTGAAACACAATTTATTTCCAGTGTTTAAAAGCTTGGAATGGGAGTAGTGAATACTTCTCTTTTGAATAACATTGAAAAATTAATTTTTTTTTCTTTTCAACTTGACAAAAAGGAGTATCTCCTTTAGGATCACTTGAAATTATTGTTTGCTTCAAACCACAATTGTACCCTGTTTGCCACCTAATTTTCCTATAGAAAGCTTTGAAAGATTGAGGTGTAATGACAAAAAAACAACACAGATGAGTCAGGTGTGGGCATGCTTTGTTTTCCCAATGGGAACATGCAAGGATACATGAGTAAACACTTGAGGAAATCAAATTCAAAGCACAGGGAGCCCTGAGCCAGCCAACCACATTGAGGGATGCTCACTACAATCCCACATTTCCAGACTGCTGCTGTCTGCCAGTTGATGTCTGCGTAATAAAGGGTCCCAGATTTAAAACACCCTCATTTAAGCTGATGTGAAATGGGATGCCCTTTTCATTCCTGCAGGAAAACTGTGCCCTTGATCCCTTTAACCTCCATAAGTGGCTGCAGATGTATCGACGCTGTTTACCCAGAAAGGAGCCACAACACGGCTCTATGCTGAAGATCTCTGACAGGTACTGGATTAACGGCTCAACCCTGTAAAACACAAGCAACAGAGAAAAGGGGTTTGGGAGTTTAAGGAGGTTTTTATATATTTTTCTCTCCTGCTGCAGTACTTTCCTTTCTTACAACTCCTTCTTTGGTTGGAAAGCCAAACACCCACCTGGCACACCCCCTTTATTCAATGCCACAGTGACAGAACCACACCACAACCTAAATTTGTCCGCATCATTTGAGACACACGTATTACGAACGCTGTCTTATCAATTGGCAACCTGTGGGTCCAATTTAGTCCATGAGGTGCAACTGAATTGCTCATCAGAGAAAGAAAGAATGAGAGAGTTTTTGCCAAACAGATCCCATCGTGGCTGTGCCCACAGATGGAAGACGCAAGTGCATGGAAGAGATCCAAGCTGCCTTCCCTCCTTACAACCTTCTATCAGAACTGAAGCCCACTCAGACAAAGATGTAGCTCCACTTCTGTCCCACCTACATCTATTTTTCCTCATCATCATCCTCCTTTCAAAAGGACACATTAGAGAAGCAGACCTTCCCAAGCCTGCAACCTATTCTGCCAGCTATCAGAGTTATCTCCTAGGATCACCTATCTCCTTCCACTCTCTGTCCCTGGAGTCAAAGCAATGCTGCTGTTAACAGACTCCAGTATTAAGATGGGAGGAATCCCTGTGTGTCATTCCACTGACCACAAGTTTTCTCCTTCTGAAGTTCATTAGAAGCAGCTTAAGGTGGTTTGTGAGCAATAAAAGCAGCTCCCTTCTCCCCAGTACCATTATTTCAGGATCATTCTTAGCAACTGCCATGGATGAGAGTTACATGGCTGAGAAGCAAAACTGTGTTGCTTGTGAATGTATTGTTGCATCCCACTTTCAGGTCAGTTTTCCCCCACATTTTAATGTATCTAGGCATGAAGTGTTGCCTTAAAAGATAGAAATAGCATCATTTAAAAATTCTCCAAACAAAGCATTTTCTTATTTTTCAAACTAGCTTTTGTTTTTTCTCATGAAGTGTTTCTTTTCTTCTGCTGTTTTCCTACAGCAGAATTTATCTGCATTTGACCTGAATCTGTGAATACCTTTGATTGCCTGAATATGCATTTTTCATCAAATCAACTGTTTTTTCTAAAATGTTTCTCTCCTGCCTCCTACTGATCCAAGGGGAGTTAATTGACTAGCATTAGCAGTTTGCTGACTTGGGTTCCACAGATCAATAAATGCCTTAATAATTATTCATAGTTTTATACCACACTGCAGATTTCACTGTTAAGTACAGAACTTGTGAAAACTCTTACCTTCCTTTTCAGATTAACCCTAAAATATCAAATAGAAGGGAGAATGAAATGAGTATCTTCATGTAAAGTACACATGTTCACATACCTGTGTGAAGCAACAGCAATGCCATTGATAGTAACAGAAACATTGTACCACCCTGCGGCCAGGGCTGGAAGCGTCACACTAACACCATGGTCTGTCTGTGCCTGGACCTGTGGCCATGAACTCCCAATTTGGACCTTGATATCTGAATCTTGGTAGCTGGCAAACTGGGATATTCCAATCTGAAGCTCCTGACCCCCTGCAGAGAGGAGAATGGATGAAACTAGTTCAGTGGTCCTGGCAACAGTTATTTTAGCACACAGAAGCACACAGTTTATTACACAAAGAAGGACATGGAGTCCCATCATGCCAGAACAGGTCCGGTCACATCCATCAGCCTGGAACAACAGACTGAAGACCATGGTGGTCCTGCATCCTACTCAACCCCTCCCTGTTAAGGTCACAAGCCACAAGTGAGACTTTAGCACAATGAACTTGGTTATGGTCATCTACGGACACCCTCAGGATAAGGCCCATGCCCCATTACCAGAAGTGTCTATCACATAAATATCTGCAGCTGATAAAAGCCAAATCCAGTCTTTCTAAAGCTCACAAACTGGAGCTGAGAAGTTCTGAGATTTTTCCTAAATCCCTGGTAAATGATCCAAACCATTTTTCAGCACTAAGGAGCTATCTAGTGGGAACCTCTTACAGCTACATGAAAATTTCCTTGGCTACGTAAATTCAGATGCCTACATATATCCTGTTGTGGTTTAACCCCAGCCAGCAACTACGCCTCACACAGCTGCTCACTCATTCATCCCCTGGTGGGGTTGAGGAGAGAATCTGAAGGGTAAAAATGAGAAAACACGTGGGTTGAGATAAAGGCAGTTTAACAGGTAAAGCAAAAGCTGTGCACACAAGCAGAGCAAACCAAGAAATTCATCCACCTCCAGGAAAGCAAGGCTCCATCACATGTGATGGTTACTTGGGAAGACAAAATGCCATTACTCTGAACATCCTCCCTTTCTCCACTTTCCTTCCTCTTCCCCCAGCTTTATATGCTGAGCATGACATCATATGGCGTGGGATATCCCTTGAGTCAGTTGGGATCAGCAGTGCCACATGTGTCCCCTCCTGGCTCCTTGTGCACCCTTAGCTTATTCACTGGTGGGGTGGGATGAGGAACAGAAAAGGTCTTGGCTCCGTGTAAGCACTGCTCAGCAATAGAGTGAAAACATCCCTGTGTTATCAGGGGTTTAGATTTGTCTCCAGCACAAATACAAAACATAGCCCCATACCAGCTACCATGCAGGAAATTATATCTATCCCAGACAAAATCATCACAGGTACAAAACATCTCTTTTTTTTCAGGAAACATGGTGTTCTCTCCCATTTAAGCCTTCTGTGAGGCAAATTGTAGTCAGATCATAAAAAATGCTTTCCTCTCTTTCTGCATAATACAGTAATAGAAAATGACAAGAGCAGCAGAGAAGGGAATTTCATTACTTAAATTCCTCTTGAAATAACTTAAAAATTAGGGTGGTATGAGTCAGTCCAGATAAAGACATTTTCACTGAAATAGCTCTATCTGTAGTCAATGAAGAGAAGCAGAGCCTTTATGGCATGAATCAATGAAGAGAAGCAGAGCCTTTATGGCATGAATCATCTTATTGTAGGAAGACATACGAAAGACCTGTGGTGAATCCCACCACAGAACCATCTATTTCTCTTCACTGACTATGCAAGACATCTAAACAACAAACACAGAGACTTCTTTAGGAGGTGAATCTCATCCTCCTGTCTCCCCTGAAGGGTGTAGGTTCAGTTGCACGGGAGCAGGAATAAACAGGATGAGAAAGGGTCTTCCAATCTAACTCCCTGCTGTCATAGGCCACTGTGTTACATAAATCTCTTTCCTAAATTAATCAAGCTAAAGGTGTTAATATTTCTTTACCATCCCCCTGAACTGGCCAGCCTGAAACACTTGTCTACCCACAGAATTCTCCAGAACAACTTCAATTTTGTCTATTCTTCTTCTTCATTGAGCATGTGGCACTGTTATCCCTGCCACGATAGAAGGTAGTCATAGAATCACAGAATTGTTTGGGTTGAAAGGGACCTTAAAAAACACTACTTCCAACCCCCCCTCTGCCATGGGAAAGGACACCTTCCGCTAGAGCAAGTTGCTCCAAGCCCCATCCAACCCGGCCTTGAACACTGCCAGGGATGAGGCAACCTGTACCAGGGCTTCACCACCCTCACAGGGAAGAACTTCTTCACAAGATCTCATCTAAATCTCCCCTTTGTCAGTTTAAAGCCATTCCCCTTTTCCTTTCATGACTTGCTCTTGTAAAAACCCAGGAACAGCTCATCTGCTTTACTCCCTTACCTTGTCTTAATCAAAATTAACATTTATAGGTTAATGCCTCCTTACTAGAGATTTAGATCTGGGTAACAATTTTGTCTCCCAGGCAGACGCCTGGGTCACTTGGCTTTAGCATCACTCCCCAGCAGGCACTGTTATCATTCAGCTCCACAGCCTCAGCTTTGGAGATGTCCCTGCTTTCCATGAAGCAAGAGAGTCTGCACAAAGCTCCCCTCATCTAACAGCTCCCCTGAGCAGGTCTTGAGGCCAGTACTTTTCAATTCTGCATGTGCAGAGTCAAATAAAGTTTGAAAGCCTGAGAAGTTGAATATGTTAATAGCGTGAACTCTTTGGACTCTTGGTCAATTGTCAGCTTAATCCTAGATGCCTGGAAGGCATTGGTGTAATATATTTATTCTTTTTATTATATAGGAGGAAAATTATATTAAAAGACGAAGCCGTGGAGGTTCTGAATAAGAGATTGAACTCAGCCACACCACCATTCGCAAGACACTATAACATTAAGGAATTCCTTGCACCTGGGCTGCCCGCGGCTAGAAAAATCTCCCCTTGGTGCTATGATATCTGAATAATATTTAGGTGATAAAGGACATTTTCTCTTATTTATGCGTTCTGGAGTAATAGAAAATGACAAGGGCATTTGGGGAAAGGCATAGAAATGCCAGGCATACTGCGAGAACCACATTTTGTCACTAGCAGTCACCCAACTCCTTGCATCCCCATGAAGTCCAAACTGTTGAACAAGGGGGAGATTTATTAAGGTGTGCACTGAAGAGGGTGCAAAAAGGGGTGGTGGTGGTGGTGGAAACAACCAACCAAACATTCAGATTATTGCATCTTTGGAGAAGTGGAGTGAATAGGAAAGCAGGAACATTTTCATTTTCCTTCTCTCTCTCAAAAACTGGAATCTGGTGTCTGGTTGCCACACAGAAATGTAGTAAACTTTCTTCCTAAAAGGCTTGTCTGTAAGTAGACAGCATTTGTCACTAATGCCTTCTATTCCCAATGCCCAGCCAAAACACTGGGGCGGGGGTGAGAGGGGGAAAGGAAATGAGAGAAAAAGAACCAAAACCAACCTCAATTAGAAACTTTCAAGAGACAGGAATGCTAAACATTCCATGAGATCTAGTTGTGATTTTGCCCCCACAAACTCCATGCAGTCTAAATTCATATTCTAAAGTAATGGATCACACAGTCCAAGGGCAAACTGGAAGAAAGAGTTTGTCTTGGAAATGAGAAATAGCAAGGTGTTGCCTCTCTTCTGCTTTCAGCAACCTGAAATGCTCAAGATGCATTTCAGGATCAACCCTTTGGGATTCTGGAGAAGGACACTTTAGAGGTTGTTTCTCTTGTCATTGCTGAACCTGTTACCAAGAATGAATATGTGGAATAACTTCAGAGCAGAGTTAGAGAAACATGACACAAAAGGAGCACTGTACCTGTGGACATCATCCATCCTGGTCTAGGGCAAGCAACTCATATCTCATGTATACTGGAGTAAAACTAACATAAAACAATGAGGACTGATCAGGACCAGCAGGGAACATGGGGAGTTAAAAGAAAAAGAAATAAAACCAGTATTGGATCACCTAATTTCATAGACCTAAATTTACCTCCCTCTGCCCCACCACCATCAGCAACAATAACATTTCTACAGATGACAGTCAATACATGTCTGCAGCCTTTTCACCTGCTATGCCACTTGTGTTTCTGCTCAGTGATACAACAGCTGGGTTTAAGGATGGATCATATTGGAACAAGTTGGTTACTGTTATTGACTGGTACCCAGAAATTAGTGTCACATGAACCATAGCTTCTGTCACCTAGAAACAGAAATTAAGAAAGTGTCAGGGATAAGAACGCACCAATTAAAAAAAGAAATATTATTCCCTGTATTCCTGCATCTCCCATACGTCAGACATATGGCACTGATGAAATTTGAATATACACCAGACTATTTAAACGTGTATAGTTACATTGTCTGTCAACAGACATCTATGAAGAGTTAGAAACCTTAAACCAACCTCAGACTATGCAGATTTTCATTTGCTATATCCATATTAGTAAATTAAACAGTGCTAAATTGCAGGCATAGACAGTTATCCGTATACTTAAACTATTAGCATTGTCATGGGTATAATTTTGCCATGTGGCAAAGAGCACTGCTGGTAACAATCCTTAGGCACGTTTTTTGCATGACACGTAGATTATGCCCAAATGAGGTCTGCATGTAAAGTAGAAAATTTGGAGCTGAAGTGAGTTCAAAAATATGAGCAACAGCAATTGTCCCAGGCATGTTTAATCTACTATTATTGCCATTTCCTCTTCCCCTAGTGTAGCTCTGGCCAGGAAAACATGGAAAGGGCTGTAGGCTGCTGAACGTTCCCCAGAAAACGTGGTTTCTTACCCGAGAGGGAACTTTACATTCAATCCTTTCTGAATTCCTGTTATCCTCCAAAATCATGCAGGGCTGAGATCCAAACAACACCAAGTCTACCCCTTCCAGATTGATCCCCCTGAGAGCCACTCTCAGTCCTCCTACAAAAACAAATTATTCTGTTATATTCCAGATGTTGAATGATATCTTTTTATACAAAGGATTCTTTATTAATAGGTCACTACAGAAGACAGTTGTTCCTCAATGGATCTGATGATCTGCTTCCACCTTGCTGCGCCTAGCTTCCTCTCTTTCACCAGAGATCCTTTTGCCTATTATTTGAATTGTTGTCCACAATACAGGAGGACTGGGTTTGTTTCTCGTTTTATTTTTTAATGACATACTTATTTAAGCTGGTACGGTCTGGCCTGCAACCTCACCCAGCCCAAGAATAAAATAAGGAAGGAAGAAGCACTAAGAATGGAAAATGAGCTTAACGCAGCAGGTGCTTTCACAGTTCAAATAGCTGCCAAGCACCCTGCTGTCAAAAAAGCCTGTAGCATGTGTCTAGGAAACTCAGGTTAGAAAGGGGACTTGGCAGGACTTGAGACTTTAGCAGAGTTGTGAGGAAAGTCACAGAGAGCTAGATTCTGTGAAGCACTAAGCAACCACAACTCTCCTTTGTGCAAGCCAGAGCTGAGCCTCTTCAGTCACATGCAGGATCATACTCAACACACGTTAGACTTGTGCTTGATCTTTCTGCAGCACCCAATTCAATGAGAACAGTCAAGGTGCCCCTTTTCTTTTTTCAAGTGACTAGAAGATTTAGAGGCATTTCAAAGAGAAACAGGAAAGAGAACAGGAAAGGACATTAATAACAATTCTAACCTGGACTTTGTTCTTTGATGCAGTTCAAAAACAAATAAAAATTATATTTTCTTGAAACTTCCAGCTCTTCGCTTTAGTTATCAGTACTGCGGAGTTTTAAGACTGCAGCTAGAGAGATGCACTGCTCAGACAGTAAGTTTATCAATGCAGTGTTTATGTGTATGTGTTAGTATGGCTATATTAAATACCAAGCTTTTATGGTGTTTTTCATATGTGGTGTAAATAAACTTTTATGGTAAAGGCATTATATATCAATGGCAGAACCTCTTTTCCTCAACTTTTTGTTAAAGTATCTTTTCCTGCTAATTTTTTAAACCACAAGAGAACTATATCTTAATTTAAAGTTAAGTTAAAATTATATCTCAAAGTTTAGTCTTTTCTATTTTCTCTGGCTGGCTGCATAACCAAGCAAACAGCAATCAGATATGTTAGCAGCAGGCTCCTTCTATCTGCTGGAACATGGTAGTATCTTTAGAAAGGCATCCCCTATTTACAGAATTAGGTCACAGGTATCTCCCACCATGGCACCACTAAAACTGGTGATATTTTGATAAGAGGGAGCTGATGCAGCAAAGTACAAGATGCTTCCTGGCTTCCCATCCTGTAACATTAACTTACTTGAAGAGTCAGAAACAGCAAGAAGTCAAAACTGAAGCCACTTGTCTAATGTGATAGTTGTCAGATAAGGAGCCTCAGATTTAGAGTACAAAAATCCATGTGTGTTGTGTAAACATTGATGCTCTTAAGTTTTGATATCTACACATATCCATATGCAGTGAAATACTGCATATGTGCACTTTACGATAAGATTGAAGAGAGGTATTTTAAATGGAAGAAATTAAAAACACAGATGGAAGCTGTAACTCTTTCCAATTATAAATGTTCAAGGCATATGTAATGTAAGATAACATTATACTTGCTTTCTTTTTAATGAGTGACAGATCACTGTAATTGGGAGAAGAACTGGATTGTCGGTGAAGAAAATGAGAAGCAAGTCCTAAGCACGAAAACTTGCCATAGCTAGCTTTTTAGGGGATGTTTTCGTGGCTTTGGGTTTTCTATGAATCACAAGTGAATCTTAACCTTAATGTGATATATGAGCCTCCCACTGAGGCGGGGGGGGAGGGAAGGAAAGGAAGGGGTTAGAATAACTTTCCTCCCAACAAACCATAAAGAAAAAAGGTGTCCATAACTTCTTGCTTAAGAACCCTACATAGTTCCAAGTCTATCCCATGGCTCATCCACAGAGAGGTTCATACATCATTATTATCTTCCTCTGGCTGCTCCAAGGGGACCAAGTATGCCACAATCAGTTCCCCAGGCCACATGACTGGGTTAGCTTCATGCTGCACATAGAACGGTACTCCTGCTTTTGGTGGTTTGTTACCATGAACTCAAGTCACCTCAGTAAGGAAACTAGGAGGTTTTGAGACAAAAGCTGGGTGACTTCTACTGCCAGTGTAGGCCTGGGTCATGTTTCTAGGTGCATTCCTAGCTGCTTGAAAATAAGTCATATGCTAAGACTGATGGTTCTTACTGCAAAACCCAGGTGTGCCAAGAGTGTTCTCCACATTTCTCATTGGGTTGAGGAGACTTCCCTCTCCCAGTCAAGAAAGGGTAGCTTTCTACAGCATTTGGTTTGACTTAGCTACAGTTCTCTAGGCATCTTGCTGGAACTTCCAGATGAAGTCCCCACATCTATGTCATATACGGGTCATATAAAAGAGTCATAATAGGCCCCAGAATCCCTGTGGAAAATCCTCCAAGTTCTTGTCTTCACCCTTTATTTCTTCTTCTGTTTCAAGGACAATAGGGGTAATGGGAATGGAAAGAGATTCAGTTTGGTTTGAGCTTCTCTAGGCTTTTTCTGTATCTAAACACAGATGAGTTTTCCATTTTATCACTCAATACATTTCAATAGGACTGGAATGAACTGAAGTGTAGCCATTTCATAATTAGGCCAGATTAACTCAAATACTACAAAACTGTGAGTCAAATGGATACGGGAAGATGAGCTATGAAACACTAATATGCATCTGACTCATTGGAAAGAGTATACCTGTACTTGAATATACTGTTCCCAAACAAAACTAGTCAAGAAAACGGTTGCTTCCAGAAAGAACCAAGGAAAGTCTCTCTAAGAAACCTGCCCCAGTGCTTTGGGGTGCACACAGCGTGTCCAGCCACATTATGTCTTTTTTATCAGGTTAAGACCTTGGTAGTGAAAGTACAGAATAACTAAAAGATGACATAAAAAGCAAGAAGCAGAAGCAGACGTCCCCTTCAAGACAGTCTGTCATTCAGACCTACCAATTTCTGAAGCTGTAGGAGGTTCAATAGCTACCAGCTTTGGCTCAACTCTTAGGAAGATGCTTCCTCCTGTGCTACCATTGAGTGCGAAGCCATAAGGTCTCACCAGTAGCATCAGCTGGTAGACTCCAACTGGCAGCCTCTCCATCTGGCAGACCACTTTGGTTTGATTCAGCGTTATGACATGGCAGGTGGTGGTGTTCACCTTCGCCTGCAAAGCTGACTTGTCCTCAGTGAAGCCGGCTCCCCTGATAACTACTGTGGCCTGGGATCCATCATCTGAAGAAATATAATCATCAAGATAACTCATGAATTTTGGTGTAGCAATGCCCAGGATTTACTTTCAACAAACAGTTAAAATTTTTTACCATCTTCATCAGAACATCGTGCAAACTGCATCACTGATCATCTCTTATTGTCCCACATAGTACCTTTTCCTGCCTGCCCCTGTACAACTATTACAGTTTTCCTTAATTTTTTATTAAAATTAACTTGAACGAAAAGCCACCTTTCACTTTGAGCACCAAGCCTACCACTGTTTCTCTCGCCTTTATGCCTCTATCATTTTCATGTTGCTGTAAAAATATGTCTGTGCTTTAAGTACTTTAAGACTGGAGCTGATCATAAGCACCTCACTAGAAAGTGCAGTTTCCATAAATTAGAAGTTTCCAAAAGAATCCACAGGCATGCACCATCAGCTGCATCTGGCAGGTCTTTTTCACAGAAGAGTGTTCAGACACAAAGCCCCATTACCTGGTGAATATTCCACATCACTGACTAAGGGTGTCATTTCCTGGCTGAACTGGAAAGAGCATGAACCAGAACAGTTTGCAGGGACATCATTCACCACCACCACCACCTGGAGACAGAAAAGAAGGTTACCCTGAAGCTGGGAAAGGAACAGAGGTGTTTTCTAGAGCCACATCTGCCAGATAGACCTTCAGAGTGATGCTGGTAGCCACAGTTGCTACCAAGAACACTCAGACTGTGTCAGAATAGAGCACAGTCAGGCAGCTGTTTATTCTGCTGCAGTCTCATCACAAATTTAAGAACAAGCCTTGCTAGGGCTCATCTTTGACAAAGCAGAGCACAGCTTTGGAAGCTGCATCACCAGCCTTTCTCAGTGTCTGCAGGATCCTATCTCCCATCTTGCTGGGACCCACAGCTTTTCCCTACTCCTGTTATTGCAGCCATTCATTAAAGACTCCGCTTACCATGCCCAAGTTCTTCCCACCATATATTGGGAACAAGTTTATTATGTTTAAACCACCCTGTAAGACTAATTAGGGTGAATCCCAGTATGCAGCCCTCAATTTATTTTTTATCCCTTGTTGTTCATGCTGAAATAAGAAAGCTTTGACCTTGATATCTAACAAGAGACAAAAGAGACCCCTTCTGAGACCTCGATATCTCAGAAGAGTCAGCAAGTAAAGCATAGGACATAGGAGAATCCCTCTTCATCTCTTTCCCAGGTATTAAGGATGTTCAGGAAAGTACACTGCCTGCAAAAGCAAAAGAAGACTCTCCAGGAAACACAAGGAACATGGAGTTGTGAAGTACTCTGCTTGAACAAACACACGACTAGAGGGACATTTTTATACTTGTTGCTAGCAACAAGCCAGAATAAAACTTCAAAAATGAAAAGGAAATCTGATTGCTCCTACCATTGTTGTTTCATTTGGTCTGTTTGAGGGTTTGTGTGTATCACAGATGGCAAAGGTAATGTAAGTGGTTGAGCCACTGAAGGAAGGGCAGACCTCATGCAGGGAACTGGCTTACCAAAACAGCAGGAAGATCTAGACCCAAATGATGCACAGCTGGGTTTCAAGCACATCCAGCATCACCCTGTTACCCCTACAGTGCCCAGCAGTCTTTGCTGGAAGCAAAGCCAGCAATGTGCTTTGTTCTGCAACATCTGAGAGCAGAGTTTGCAACGCATTTGTCCATCCAGCAGACTCGTTTAACCAGGAAGCTCTTCTTACTCCCTTTGAACAGTTGAAGAATTGAAGCTAAGGGACTTTCAGACTAGTACCACAGCCACCATCTCACTTATTCTGCCCATCAGTATAGCAGCAGGAAGGCTGCAGATGAACAGCGTCATTCACAAGTTTGGTGGCCAGTACCATAGTACCCACCAAGGGCAGGTGTCCAGAAACATCAGCCCTTGGCCACTTCCTCAAAGAAATCAATTGTCTTCCATCATCCAGGATGATCATTCTTCCCACCTGCAATACCTCATGGAGGAAACTCATGTTCCACAAATCAGGTAGCAGAATCTGATCAATTCTGTGCAAAGCACATAAAAGAAGATCTCTGAATGGGTTTAGTGGCAGAACTAGGTAACCTGTATACCTGTGAGACTGCTGGATCTACGCAGCCCAGGTGAATCAGTAGGAAGTGTGACAGCACATTAACTTACCTGTGTTTTGTTATTGAAGGTAGCAAGCATGTCCCCAAATATTGGTCCAATAAACACACCCCCATCATAAACCACACGACTAGAAACAGTTGGTTTCAGACCAGTGAGGTTTTCAGCAGAGACCTAGCAAAGAACAAACAATTTAATTTCTTGTCCCTTTCTGTCCTGTGATTTTAAATTAAAGCCATTCCCCCAGAATTCAGATGGGTCTAAATCTTCATTACCCAGGAGTTCAAAACACCTCCCTGTTCCCAACCTCACCTTGCAGGCAAAAAGACTGCGAACTAAGGTGAAGAGGTTCAGAAGCCAGATTTGAAAATAAACTTCTAATACTCAATAATAAGATTTGGCATTAGGCATGGAAAGAGCTTTGAACATCTACTGTCAAAGACATTACTCTGGGTGAAGCAAGGGTCTGTGCTACAGCTGAAGATGTAGCTCAAGACTTTTTCACCCTCCAGGCTAATGTCTTGAGCATGTGAACTCATTGCTTTGTTGAAAATAATTTTACAATTTCAGAAGCCTAATATACAAAGAAATAGTTTCTTTTTGAGGGAGGAAGCAGCTTAGTCTGAGTCCTTATTAAAAAAAGACCCTTCTACTTGAAGCAAAACTTAAACATGACAAATATTAGAACAGGAGAGTGTGAACTGAACCTTCTTCTGAGACTTATGAGAACCAGAATACATACATAAAGTTTTCAGAAAAAGACCTTCTTGGCCCATAAATGATGCCACAAACCTGAACTGAGCTTCAGTTAATGTACTGAAATATAAAGCAATTATAATAGATTTCATTTCAGTGTAGCAGTCTCTTTATTGTGCAGAACTGCAACAAAACACAGAAATTACATTCTAGCCTCCTCATTTTGAAGCACAGACTCTGAAGATGCAATTTCTCCTTGTGCAACTACAATTGGTTTTTTAACTATCTAATCTGGAATTTGCTGAGCTGCAGACAGATTGCCTAAGGTCCCACAGGTGTCTTCATAAAAACTAGCACTAAGAGAATGAATCAGCCATGGCCAAAGACATTGAATGGGATTCAAAGTGGGTGTTAGTAAAAGACATTACTGTACACTGATAACATTGGGCAAATCCCCAGCTTTTGTTTTCCAAGTCAGTGTCCAGATGCTTTCATAGCAAGAATCTGAGTCTTTGGTCACAATGAAGTCACTGGTGTTGAAGTATGGGGCTGTAGAATGATCTGTGTTGTCCTGCAAAAGCTTGCGGAGATGGCTGGAGGAGGCATGCACTGAAACATCTGCAAAAGACATTAGAAAGTGGTAGATATCATCATCCCTAGGACAGCACATCTACCTGCTCCTAGAAAAGATCTTTCATTATTAGTGCAAGACTGTTGTGGTTCAGACTTCAGCAACTGCCAAAAAACATCAGAGGGAAATTTACCGGACCCCAAATGTCAATAGATCATGGGATCAGAGAACAGAGCCACAGAACAGTTTAGGTTGGAATGGATCTTCAAAGGTCATCTGGTTCAAAACCTCTGCAATGAACAGGCTGTTCAGACCAATCCATTCCAATGTTTCGACACCTTCACCATAAAAAAATTCTTCATTATATGTAGTATGAAGATCTTCACTATTCAACAGCTAGGAAAACCTAGAAACTTCTCTCCAGTTAGTACCATCAGAAATCTTAAGTAATACTTTTACACAATATGCACACATGAAATTTCAGTGTGCAAGTAATCTTCCTTCAAAACAGAAAGTTTGGAAGCTTCCAAGATGAGATGGGTACAGAGTCAGTCTATCAAGAAGATTTTGTTTTCTTGGGTCCAATCCAAAATAAATGCAAACAATGTTTTATATCTTTTAACATAAATAGCCAGAGCCATTCAAAGCTGCAGATACAATAAGTTTCTCTAAACCAATTCTTTAGAATGAGGGGAAAGCACAGAGGGAAGTTATTTCACAAATATTCTAAGGCTGCCTTTTTCTGTTTTGTTATTTGACTTTATAACTGAATCAACAGTTCCTCAGTCAAGAATTTTATTGTTGGTTTTGCTGGGATTAACCTGCTCACTTTCTTCTAAGCCTTTTTGATTAAACCAAGCACATGAAAACCTAGCACACCTAAAGGGTGACTAATTCAAGTCAAACAATTCTATGACAAAAGCCTTTGTGGCGTCTGCAAACCAAACAACAATGCTGGTCATCCTGGAAGAGAATTTCCTGGCAACCTGCACAGCTCAAGATGACCAAAGTACACATGCTGGAGAAATTTAGGCTTAATGAACTTCAGGATGCAAAAATCACAGTTCAGGATTTGATCCAAACTTCTTTGACATTAAGGCAAATATTTCATAGTGGCTGTATGCATTTTGGAACAACCCCATACTGAACATCTAGAAATACTGCCCGGTCTATAGTTTTAAAGGACATCAAATGCAAAGATCTAGCAACTATCACAATGAGTTTAACCTGCTAACCTATACCCTGAACATTTCTAAGGTTCAGTACCATCTCTTCTTCACTTGGTTTCTTGTAAAGAAAATCCAAGACCTGTACTTGCATCTTCTCTTACCTGATATCACTGTGTTGGCCAAGTGGATGCGGAAGGTCCCTCCAAGAGGTGGGGATGACTTTTGCAGTCTCTGAACAGTGAGGCTGACTCTCACATCCTCCGTGGAGACATAGAGGTAGCCATACTCCTTAGAGCCCTCCCCAAGCAAAGCACCTCTGTGTGACAGAGAGGGTTCACATGAAGGCATTAGCAGTCAAGACCCCCACTCCTGACATCCCCATGTCAACTGCAGCAGAGGGACACCTATGGAAACAACACTTTTGAAGGTCCTAAGGAGAACACATTCAGACCTCCTGAATACTCCCGAGTTATACCTATATAACGCAGGCAATGCACACAACAGAAAACAATGGAGAAACACCTATTTAAATTATGATAGAAGAAAGAGTTCATACAGCACCAACCACAAGCAAGACCTACTCCGGTACGTACTGGTATTTTAAAAGGACCAGCCCAATACAGCTTGCACTGCAGCTATAACTGTAAAACAAAAAGCTTTCCTGCTTCATCCTGTAGTCTCCTATAGTCGATCAAAATCTTATCTCACCTGAATTACAGAGATATTTCGTATTACAGTTCACCCAAAGCCCAATTTCTAAACTTAAAAAGAGTTCTTTCTTGCCACTGAAATTCTCCTTTTTTAAGGGAAAAAGACTCTCTACGGTTTAATGATGCCACCATGTGGTTAAATCTCTGTACATCGGCTGAAGAGTTAGCTCAGCCATAGCTTCTACAGTGCAAATTTTGAGAATACAGGGCTAAAAGGACCACTGAGCTTTCTTGAATTATGTGCAACTGGTACAGCAGATTTTAACTGATACTTCTGTCCTGACCAGAGCAAGTTGTATTAGAATAAAGCATGATGTGCTAAAAGAAAGTGTCAAGTTTGTTCTGAAGATACCCAAAGACAGTGATCAGCCCACACGTTTTTAAAACATGAACTGATTTCTTCTTTTCAGTGTTGCTGGCTTCAGAATCACACACTGGTTTCTCATACATTTTCCTCTGTGAGATGGAGCGATTTCTTCATGTCTTAGCAATCCCTTAAAGGAGAATCTAGCTGTCTTTAGAGCACTCAAAACTAATGACATGTTGCTTTGCATTTGCTTGAAAGAGGAGAGACCACAAGGTGAGAAACCAAATTAAGTTACAGCAGGCTGAGGTTCACCTTCTGAAAGGAGGTTTCCTATGTATGCCTGGGCAAGTCACTGAGTGAAATAACAGCCAAACGAAGAGCTGACTGTTGAAGAGGCTGCATTGTACAAGCTGCTTCCTTGCCTGGTAATATTCCCATCAGGACCTCATTGACTCAACTGGATACATTCTGACTTTTGCAGGATTTATTCTCTATCAGTGTAGCCCTTTAATGCTGCACACTCAGATCCAGGTAGCCTATGGCTCTGCTGCCTCTTTCACTGGGACTTCCAGAATAGGAAACAACTCAGCAAACAGGGACACATAAGGTGGACTTCCATTGCTTAACATGGTAACTGATGTCATTAAAGGTGGCTGGGAGCATCTCTGGCTGATCTTCATCCACGGTTCCAGAAAAGCTTAGATCTTCTAGTCCTACATCACATCTTGGTGGCCCACACATATCTTACACGCCAGTTTAGATAAAACTTTAAGCACCTCTGGTTCAGCAACTGAATCCCATTCATACAATGGGACTTCAATACCAGAATCAGGTAGCTTCACTAAGTTCAAGATTTTATACAGTGAGCAAAGCTCAAGGCATTCATGTGCTGAGGGTGAAATTCAGTATTGTAATTCAGAACTGTAGCCCATCTACTGAGTACAGACATCTGTGCAGTAAACAGTCTGAACATAGCTTACTGGCAATGCCTACAGGAGAAGACTCAAGGAAACCACATGGAAAGCCAAGCTGCAAGTCTTATCCTTCACTGCCTCATGTGTCCTCTTTTAGATGACAACCAGCTCCAGACAGGGAAGAACTGTAAGGGTATTGAGATGATCTGCTCACTATCCCTACCTCGGAGAGAGAAGGGGCAGACTTGAACCACAGCCAGACACCATCCAGGACACATTGTAAGCGGGAGAAGACCCCATCACAGATACTGCTTCTACTATCCTCCCATCTGGTTGAGGTGGTTTGGGATGTCTCTGAGAAACTGAAAGAAAAAGGGCACACATATTTGTCAGCGCAAGGAGAACAGTTGCACTATGTCTGGGTTATTTTCATAGCTGAAAACATATCTGCTTTGGGGTTTTTGGCTTTTTTCTGTCTGGGCAAAACCATCCCAGAGTTACATCTGTAGAAACACATTTTAAATAAATCAAGAATATCAATATTTTGCAATTCCTTTTGATTCTTTTCATAAAAAACAAAAGTTCAAGAAGACAAAGTTATTTTTGTGCTTGTTGAGAAAGACCTTTCCCCTTTGAAAAAGTTTCAAACAGCTCTATAGTTAAAGATTTTAATAGAGTATCCTGGAAAGTCAGTGACAGAAAACAAAACCACATTCCTTTACCAGTCACAGCTCTGTCTGCAATGATGACTTCATCAAGGTAAAATGACGCAGAGGTTTCCTTTTGCAGCAAGTCTATCTGATGCACAAACACAGGGGAATTGGCACGGAGGTTCTGGAGAAGCGTGGAGAGATTCACACACCCCTTCCAGAGGTCAGTGCAAGTAAATGTCCAACTGGAAGACAGCAAGATTGTGTAAGCCCACTTTTGTTGTGAAGTATTGGCAATAACCAACTTTTGAGGCTCTTTGTGAAGTTCCAGGTAACATCAGGTACTACTGTTATGACTACTATTATTTACTCATACATAACACACTTGTTTGATGGCTTGTGATCACTCTCTACATGTCTTTGTTAAGTTCCCCGTAGTGAGAAACAAAGCTTTAGATCTCTGCTTAGGTGTCCTCCTTTGCATTACGAGACTGGGATATGGGAATAACAACCACTGCTTTATTTTTGGCAAAACACTATGACAGCATCAGTGACCTCCATGGAGGTTAATCCAGAGTTCAGGCCCCTTTGGAATACCAGATGATTGCTCAAGGCTCCCAGCTTTCTCCACCATGTAGTAATTTAATCCCTACTCCTTCTTCCCCTTCCAGGCATGCACACATGCCCGTCACACAATCTTACAGATAGCCAAGCTGCCACCTTCAATTCCTGAAGTTCTTCACATGCTCCTGAGTTTTAAAGTCTGCCTGCCCCAAGCTTCACATCTAACACCAAATGTTTTCTACTCATGTAAGTCTAAGTGAATAAAGAAAAATCAAAGACTACACCAATTGTTGAAACTTTATGTACCAATGATCTCATGAGATTCGGGGGAGGAGGTGGGGGGGGAGGAAATCAATTCATCTCTGTGTCACTACAGAAAATCCACTGATCATTGCCAAAGAAACCGGGAAATTAATGTCCTCAGAAACCTTCTGATGTGCTTATCAGAGACAGAACAATCTCCATCTGTGTATTATTAAGGTGGGACAATGCATATAACAAGAAACATGCAAATTTACTCAGCAAATCCTCAAAACAAATGAAAGCATATTCCAGGAATACCTTTGCAGGGACAAAGCATGTCTGCTTACCCCAGCTGACAGTTTGTTCCTATACAAATAAGAACTTCTCTCAGTTTTCATTGTACACCTTTATACTATGGGGGAAGTGTAATCTTTGGAAACTGTGTCTGGGTACCTTGTAGAGTCAGTTTCATTGAAATCCCATAGGCAGATGAGTTTCCTCTTCACTGAGCATGAAGAGACATTGGTGTAGGACACCAGGATATGAAGGATATTGCTCATATGGCCTTTATGTGCAAAACACACCTGCAAAAATTAGGGGGGGGGAGGAAATCACAAATCAAACCACAGGTAATTTATGTGTAATGTACATAGAAGGTGTCATATTCTGTTTCAATCCCAGTTTAACACTAGCAGGGAAACATGTTGTTCAAGGTCAGCAATAAAGTCCACCTCATCAGGCCAGATTGCCTTGAATAGCACCTATAGAAGGCAGCCGATGGCATCTAGGTGACCTGTGTGCCACTACGTCATGTGAAACTGACCCTTTTGGCTTCAGTGAGGTTTTGGGGCAAAATGTAGATGCGAAGTATCAATGGAGATTTCAGATATCTGCAAGTGAGGAAAGGAGACTGGAGGAGTTGGTTTGATTTGCAGGGTACAAGGTGTGGGATGCATGTCAAGTGGGGAAATAGGACTGGAAGAGGCCTGTGAAGAGGAATTGGAAGGAGTCTGGAAGCACTGCAGGAGGCTTTGGGGATGAGTCTTTCCCTCCTGTCTCCTTCCTTTCAAGCCCCAACTATCTGCCTTTCCCCAGGTGACAAAGAAAGGGTGACAGCTGAAATCAAGATCTTATGCCTATTAAAAGTACATGTAAACAAGAAGCAGAAAAGTAAGTGAGAGTGGACCTCCAGATAACAAGTTGTGTGTTTTTTTCCGTTTGTCAAGATGTGATCATAGAATCATAGAATGGTTGGGGTTGGAAAGGATATTAAAGATCATCTAGATCACCTCTGCATCTTCCATCTTTTCCCAACACCATCCCACCTTTTCCTTTCCCTCAGCAAGGGTTTCACCCCCAGGAACAGATAGCAGCCGGATGTGTTAAACAATATCTACATCTCAGGGATATCAAACTATCCACCTAGTCAATAAAACACACACTGCTCTGTCCACAGGCATACTCCAAATACATGATAGTTGGTTGGTTTGGAGGAAGTCTAAGCAGACCAGATTATCTTATATTGCTGACTGGGCTCTAAGTAGTCAGTCTGCAGTACAATCTAGTCATCAAGAGCAGCCACTTACATGTGTGTATTCAGTAAGATCGTATCTTGGTAGAGTTAATGGACAAGTTTTCACCAGCTGCCTTGGTCTGTGAACACTGAACCTTCCACAGAAAGGCTCTGTTCCGCTGTCAGTGTGTCCTGTGGTAACTGTATCCTTCATATCTGAAAGGGAGATTAAAACAAGAGGGGAAGAGATGCTTGAAAACGATTCAGAAGAAGCCACTACAGTCAAGAGATTAATGAAAATGCAGGACTTGAGTACACAGAATTTGTCAGTCCTGCTCTTAAGTACAGTCCTGCCCAGATGTGTGGTGAACATCTGTAGGGCAATTGTTCCCCAGTTTAAAGGTGCTGAAAGACAGGAGGAGGGGCCATTAGACTACTGTTCTGACCATAAATCTCATGGCAAATAATACTGTCTTTAGGCATATAGAATATGCTTGACCAAATCCATACATCCTTTCCAGAAAACACCCAGGCAAAGCTGGAAATTCATGTAAAACATGTAAAGCAACAGGGAATCCACCTTCCCCTTTGGAATGTTTGTTCCATTGGTCCATCAAAAAAGTGCTGCTGAAAAACCGCTGGGATTTCTTTTCTTCCTAACACATAAAAAGCTTTCTTCTGTCACTGCATACTGACACTTCACCTTTTCTCCCAATAAGAGAAATAAAGCCTGCAAAATGAAGTTAATAGATTTTAAAGAAAAGAGATTACGAACGTAGTAGTTTAGCTGTGTTCTAGGAGAGATTATGTAAATACAGGGAAGGGAGAGACATTGAAAGTAATTAAATTAAAAACATATTACACTCAGGAAATTAATTGAGCTGAAAATACTTCATATTTGGAAAGAATTGTTATACATAATCATCCTGGTTTTACTATCATTGGCTTTCAGCTTGTTTTTCTCTTTTTTGTTGGCAGAATTGTAGATCTGGGATCACAATAAGAAGGTCCAGTTGCTACTTTCATTTTTCTGCATAAAGCTTCCTTCCCTCCTCAATTAAGGTTAATTAATTCTTTTTCTTCAGTATAGAAATGTAGATATTACTGACTGGGACCTGTTCTCTCCATACCAAATACAAGAATGTGATATGAGGTCTCTAGACAATCATTTACTTTTTGGTATAGGATAAGTATACTATTACTGCTGTCAGATATAGAATCATAGAATGATTTGGGTTGCAAGGGACCTTTAAAGGCCTTCTAATTCCAACCTCCCTATAATGGGCAGGGACATCTTCAATTGGGCCAGGTTGCTGAGAGCCCCATCCAACATGACTTTGAATGTTTCCAGCGACAGGGCATCTACCACCTCTCCGGGCAACCTGTGCAAGTGTTACTGGAGTTAATTTCTACTAGAATAGCTTTCTGAGGTGAGCAATACCTTCAATGTCAGAAAACAATTCTTGCTAATTTAATTATGTTGGGTTTTTTACAAAAACAATTGATGACCAGTCAAGTATACCACAGGTATTTGCACTTTTTCCACTTTTAGTCACCAAGAAACACTGAAAACAAAGGAGTCAGAATCAGCAGTTTCCACAGCCTGAGCTATAGCTATGGGCTACACCAGATTTGCTTCCCCAAGAGACATACTGAAACATGCAAAATTTCACATGCCCCAGAACTTGCATCTTTTGTCTCTGCCTAGCATTTCGTATAACCAAAAATATCACCTGCTTTGATAAGTGTGTTGCAATATATGTCATACAATGTATTACAGATAGATTCTCTATTATATTAACGATGTTAATTTTAATATTAGTTCCATAAACTCTCTGATCAGAATACACACAAATGATGAATAGCTGAGAATCATATGTATGTATTTAAACCTATTAAAAATGTAAATTTACTGTCATTAAAAGTTTAAAGCATGTTTAATTCACAAAAGGAAATAAATTCTCACAGTAAATAATGATTATTTGCCACAGATCAGTACCTCCTTTCTCAAAGCCATCACGGAAAAGGATTTTAGCAGAAGTTGGCTCAGTTTCACATCTTATTGAAAGAAGTTCCTCTATTGTTGTTTGCACCTTTAAAAAAAATAAGAAAGTGAAAAGCAGCAATAGTACAAGAGTGTCTGGATCATTTCAGCAGACAGCTACATCATACATGTTAGCACTACATTTTTCATCAGCTAGGGAGCTCTGAACAAGCATGTAGCCAGCTGATACAGAAGAAAATTCAGCTCAGAGTATAACTTCCATGTCTGATACACTTCAGGGGTGTGAGACATCCTTTAAGTGTCCAGCACCTTCCTGGTGCAGATGTCTTACATGAGCACCTGCATGCATCTACATCTACACGTCCCTCCAGGCCCTGCCAACTCTGTTGACTAGATGTCTAATGATTATCGTGGAGCTATGTCCAGCAGGGCCAGGGCTGTGATCATCCTCCTGTACTCAGCATTGGTGATGCTGCACTTCAAATCCTGTGTTCAGTTCCAGGCCCCTTGCTACAAGAGAAACATTGAGGTGCTGGAGCAGGTCCAGAGAAAGGCAACGAAGCTGGTGAAGGGTCTGGAGCACAAGTCTTATGAGGAACGGCTGAAGGACCTGGGGTTGTTTCGTCTGGAGAAGAGAAGGCTCAGGGGAGACCTTATCATGCTCTACAACTACCTGACAGGAGGTTGTAATGAGGTGGGGGTTGGTCTCTTCTCCCAAGAAACATAGTGATAGGACAAGAGGAAATGGCCTCAAGCTGTGCCAGGGGAGGTTTAGATTGGGTATTAGGAAAACTTTCTTCACTGAGAGGGTGCTCAAGCATTGGAACAGGCTGCCCAGGGAAGCAATGGAATCACTGTCCCTGGAAGCATTAAAAAAATGTGTAGATGAGGCCCTCAGTGACATGGGTTAGTGGTGGGCTTGGCAGTGCTGGGGGAATGGGTTGACTTGGTGGTCATAAAAGTCTTTTTCAACCTAGTTGATTCTATGATTCTGTGATTCCATGTTTACCCAGGGTGGTTTTAATAATAACCAACTACTGCACCAAGACACTGTAGGATTTGGAAAAAAAACAGACTGGAGCTTCTGTTTGAAGCAAGAGCCGTACAGTACGCATCTGATCTTAGAGAAGTCCAACAGTCTGGTACCTGAAGACACAATTCACTGCTGACATAAAAAGCCAAGATCAGATGCTGCAAAATGCTTAGGATATACACACGAGTCAAGTCCCCAGAAAATCCCACTGCAAGACACTCCCAGTAACAAAAATTGCCCCAACATCTTATAAAATTTATCTCAGGTTCTGGGCCAAGCACTTAACTGTAATCAAGCACCAGAGCTCCATCAATGACACCCCAGCAGTCTGTGTTTAATGATGCCTACCTGGCAAGCTGTAGCATTTGTGGGGATCATTCTGTGCAGTGTGTTATTCCAGGAGATGCTGAAATACCCTGTACCAGACACGGTCAGCATCTGGCAAGCAAAGAAGGAAACAAATAAATGAAAACAAATGCAAACTGCATGAGACGCAGAGTTCAAACCTGCTGTCTTCTACTGAGGAGGCTGTATGGCCAGCAGTTTGACTTTTTAAGCCTCTATACATTAAGACTCTTTTCAGCTCTTAAACTACTCTTGTCCTCCATGGTCTCTTCTGAGACAGGCCTTGGACTCCTGTTCTTATATTAACATGAGCACAAAGGATACATGACCTGTGCAGACACATCGACAGCCACAAATGGTTCCTAAAGCTTTGACCTGAAACTTTAGAGTTTAACCACCAGGAAAAACTTCCATTCTTCATTGTTGAGCTTTTCATCAAGCTGAGTTTCAATCATGATTGCAATATAGGTTGACCAGATAACACAAACCAAGTGTCACTAATGAGGGAAAACAAAACTTATCCCAAACTTGCATTAATTAGCAATAGTTAACAAAATGAGGTGTTAATGAGCGAGACAAAACATGAGGCAATTCAGCGTTATTTACACTTTAACACATCAACAGATTATAATCAACCATAGGGTTTGCATATGCCTTCAGCTTGATGCTATTCTCATCAACTATCTCAGCAGTTTAAAAACAAGTCTAGCACCAATTAGGACTTGCTGCAATCCATGCCTGAATCAGGGCTAGTCCAGCTCTCAGGGTCAAGCACACAGCACTGACCTGCACTTCTGGAAGATGCAAGGCACGAGCACGAATTTCATGTCTCTCGATGTAGTAATTGTTCACCACGTGGGGATTCAGCCAAGTGTTATGTATTTGTACGCCAACTCTCATCCCATTGCTGGGTGCCTTTCCATGATGCAGCGCTTCCAGGTAATACCTTGTTTGAGCAGTTAGCTCGAATTTCTTGGATTTTGGCTGCCAGTGCTCACTCCAGTTCTTCACCCAGTTCTCAGACCACTCTGAGTTGCCAGCAGGGAGAGAAGCTATTTTCACCTGTGTCCAGAACAACCAAATCAGTCTGTTAGAGACATTTCTCCATCCCTAAAATTTGGAATTTGACCAACGGAATTTGAACAATTCCATAGCTCAAAAAAAAAAAACAGTCTTGTGCTTATAGCTGATAGCAGTGGCTTGGTGGTTGACACATTTTTTCCTATACTATGGGAATAAGTTGTCATCAAAAGTTCAATACCATAAAGGAGATTATTCTTATGGCTGACCATAGCCCTAGTAACAGTTCTCTATGCAACTTTTAATGGATTACTTCAGTTATACATCACATGTCTTCCAAATACAAAAGGAAGAACTATGTCTACAGCCATCTCAGATGTAGCATGAACCATTAGTAAGAGCAGTAATGCTACTCTTTTTTAATAGATAACTCCTCTATATTTCTTCTATCCCTTTTCAGTTACTAGGCTCAAGAACAGCCCACAGAAATAGATCACCTTCATTTATAGCATCCTCTCAGCTTTACAAGGAGAAGGACCAATGTTTTCAGAGGACAAAATTTCAACAAGCAAAAAGGAAGGGAAACTGAGGAAGTCAGACAGCAAGCTTCCTGGTCCCCTTGCACAGATTGTTAGCAATGGTGGTGTCCTGAACTGAGAAAAAGGTCTTCCAGAAAAGATATTCAAAAGCTCTGGCTGCAAGAGTGAGTTTTTAGTGAGCTGAGAGGCTGATAGGGTCAATATAGAACACCAAATATAATCATACAGATTTCACACTGCAACAGACTCGTAATAAGGGACAAAAAGCAAATTCACACTGGGAAAACTCCCACTTATTATGATTTTAATTACAACTATTTCCTAGCCTGATCTCAATTTTTTTTCTCTGCCAAGAGTAATACCTTATGTTCTGGATCTTGGGACAAACTGAAGTAGAGGGTTGCCTGACCATCTGCCTGAATCCAGAAGGTATAATTGTTGGTCTCAGGAGCCACAAAAAATCCACGAAGCCTAGAGCTAAGTTAAAGCAGAATATACAAAATATTATAATATTCAAAAGAGTTACTGTAAAGAAAATCCAGCCTCAAAACCCACTTCCACACATACACAAAATACCAAATAAAGACTGCGAGACCAACTTATAACAAAACAAACTCAGAGACTGTAAAACTGAAGGAAGCCTAAAATGACCCATTTTCACACTAAATGTTGTTTATGCTTTAAAGATGTTCTAAAAAAGGGAAAAAACCCTAACAGCTCCATGATTATGTATGGTTGTCTTGGTCACTTTTTAGTGCAATTCTTCTCAAGCAAAGTCTTAACCCTGAAGAGTCAGGAAATGGCTCAAAATCATGCACAAGTTCAACTGAGAAAAACACAGAAAAAGATAGAAAAATGAAAACATTCATGCATATTGCACAGATGCTCAAGGTTATAGCCGAAGAGTCAATGGGCACCAACATGGTTCACATATTTATGCAGCTTTGGGAAAATCAGCTTATTTCCATTAATTCCACCTGTGCTGCAGCTGAGGATCCAGCCCTCCGCATCTGTCTGGAGCTCCAGCCCAAGACAGCCTCTAACTGGAGCTCCTTTTACCTCTGCAGCAATTTCTTTGTGGTATTTGAGCATATTTAGGCCAGGTAGAGCAGAAATACAGAGTGAAAGCAGAAATACAGAGTGAAAGCAAAAGGAGAACAAATAAAGCACTTCTCTGCATATTTTGAGTTTCAAAAGGGCCTTGGAGCAGAAGGTTTGCTTTGATTTACAGGAGCTATACAGTAATGTTCTGCTATAGAGAGCTGTCAGGTGTTATCACCTTAACACTGCTAAAGGTAACTTCCATGGTTTCATCTCTTTTAAGATCACCAAATACCTGAAGGACTTCTTTGCCCCAGTCAGAAATCCTACTGGGGAACTGGCATTATGTACAAACTGCCATCTGTACCCAGGACCTGCTTCTGTCAGATTGGAGGCATCATCCCAGACTTCAAAGAGAAGCCCTCTGTTTCCTAGAAAGTTAAAACAAAAGCATTCTCAGGAGCAGCCAACAAAAATCCCAGAGCACATTCTAGAACCAGCTGTGTAAGAAGGCAGCCCAGAACAGAAAATTTCAATAATAAATTGGCTCTGTTTGATGGTCTTTTTTGTAGTCAAAGGCAAAGCACATCCTGCTTTAGGGAATTTGCCCTACCTTGAAATCTTTCACCCAAAAGAACAAGAATCTGCAGAGAGAAGAGCATCCAATCAAACCCACGTCTGCTTTTGCAGAAAAAGGCACTGAGATGACCCAGTCTCAAAATGCCTCATTTCATCCACAATAATTTCCTACTGCAATGCTCCATTCAGTGTCCCCAGAAGCTTCTACAGTAGCTCTACTTCAGCTATCCTTCCTTTTAAATATCACCCATACTTTTTACTCCTCATTTTCCACAGCCCTGCACACTAGGCTGATCTCCCTCCCACCCTCCTCCCTATCCAACTGAGGAGAAACTGGTTTCATGTTGAAGCAGACAGTGTTTTGGAAAGTCCTGGTTTGTGACTGCACTCATCACCAGATGATTTCTGTCCTCCACTTCCATTGGTATTTGTTTGTTGGGACCTTGACTTATTTGAATACTGTACCTGGCTGGGGGGCATCAAGTCTCTTGCCCTTGCCGACAGGCTCGGTGATGCATCTGATTTGCTTGGGAGAGACATGCTTGACTTTACAGGGGACACCTGGCAACAAGAAAGGAGATAAATGTGCTGTGTGAGACTTGGAACCCATCTGAGCTGCAGCACGAACCCATCTCATTGCCAAAAGGAGTCAAGACTTCACTAAAAGCCTGGGCTTGTACTTCAAGCAAGAAATTGGTTCATTCCCACAGTCAGAATAACTGGACTTTCTGGATGAGGAGTCCTATAACTCCTGCACTATTACCCATGATCATCAGTTGAGTTTCATGGTCAGGGCCACGACTACTGTATTGGAAAATAAACCATCTCACACATTTCTCCTCTTACCTGCAGCAGTGACCTGCACTGGCTCCTCAAAGAAATCCCCTGTGACAATGAGAGCAGTCCCTCCTCCAAGACTCCCACCAGCTGGGAACACAGAGGCTATCTCTATAGAGGAAGGAAAAGGGGAATCTGAAAACAAGCACTGAAAAGGTTAACCCCAGCCCTATTTCTGTAAAAGCCAGCAGTACACTCGCACTGTTTCCAGCGAAAGCAGGCTCCTGCGAATGGAATAGGTATCTCACTGCTCCTTCACTGCGTTTTTGGCAGCGTCTGGGATTACACTAGGAATGAACAACATCGACAACTTGGCCACATGGCAGGAGAAACACTGCAATGCTTGGACTGTTACTTAGCAGTGGCTGCATCTATCATGCTTAGTTTGCAAACTCGTATATTCTGTGCTATAGAGGAGCTCTGCAAAAAAACCCTGGAAGACTATTTTAATCCTTTTGACCTTCTCTGAATTGCTTCCCAATTTAGCCTATAGGTTCATATGTTACCACACTTTCCAATCACCCCTTGGGCTTCAGGGACATAAGGAGGGAGCTGAACATCTGACATCTGAGTGTCCTCACCAAGACCATGAGAATCTTTCAGGATTTATCCATTATAGTCATGCCCTTCCACACTAAGAAACCTTTTTTCTCTTTGATAGCATTTACTCATTTTGCATTCTAATGTTCTAGTATAGCCAACCAATCATACTTCTATAGTTCTGAAGCAGAGACTAATGCAAAAGATGAGGGACCTTAGTCTATATCTGCCTTTTTTCATTTGTTGTTAATTTATCTGGTATTTAAACTTAACTTTTATAACATTTATCACTGGCCAGTACAGTACAGTCAATTGGGTAGATCTGACAGATCTGGTTTCTGATAGTGCTCTGCCAACAGCCAGCTTCACGCAGAGTTATTTCATTTTACCGTGCCTCAATTGGCAAATAAGGACATAAAATTACCCTCCTCTATAAAGTGCTTTACATTATAGGCAAAATAAGCTACATGCTATAAACAATATGGAAAACAGACATGCATTGGCTACTTTTTTAAAAACAAAAACAAACTTTCATTACCTTTTGAACAAAGCTTTACAGATATAGACCATAAGGGACTAATGCATTCATCACATTAATATCAGCCAGACTTGATGGGATCTTGCTTAGGACCAAGTGATCTTTCACTTTTGTGCAAACTCTGACAAAGGTCAAAGACTGTCCTGTGCTCTGCAGTCCATGATCCCCTACTTCTGCTTCAGCTGCTAGGCATAAGCCTTGCTGAATCTTGGACACTACTTGCATGACCATAATTTTGACTGGGTGCTCAGGATTTCATTGTCTGCTGTCTATAATATAGATGGAAATCCCATGTGGAGGTTACTATTGTTAACGTACCATAATTATATTTTTTAACTAATGGGTGCAGTAACTTGCCATTCACTATTTATCTGGAACTCAGTCATTGGAGTGGCTGAACAGCATCTCATCCTTGTAGCTGATGTAGGATCTATGTCACCCTAAGGTCTGCATTTCTAAAATCTCAACCTTACCAAATACACCGTGATTTAAAGGGAGAAGTTTCTCTAGATGCAACATCTCAAGTCTACAACTGATCTGACATGAAAAAGTAAAATAATAAAGCAACATTATCCCAACCCCTGCCATACTGCTGTTCTCTGACTGTCTCAGGTTAGGCTATCCAAAACAGGGTTCAAACATGTCCCTGTCTGAAAGGAATGCTAACTCACTGGAGATGCAGGGTACATCCCATGGCAGCACACCCAACCTTAGCACAGAAATCTGATCTTGAAGTTTTTGATCTTTAGCATTTTATGTAGTCAAGACCATACCATGGGAGTGTCACACCCAAAATGAGGACATAACAGTATTACTTCATTGGGAAAAGCAACAGTGAGAGGTCTTTTCTCAGACCATTCTGGGACTGCCAAAGGACAGCACAGCCAGTGAGGTGGATCAGTGCAATACCTGAATGTGTTTGATACAAGAAAAGCTCCTGTTTGGCACTGATGAGCCAAGCACCTTTGTGTACTGCTGACCTGCAAGAAAGAGAAAATGCCTGAGGGATCCTTGGCCATTTAAGTTGAAGTAGACCTTCTTTTGTCAGAGCAGGACACTCACTTTCCAGAGAAACAGTGGAACATTTCTGCAAGGTCCAACACACCTTTCATCAGCACATTAAGGCATTTATTCAAGAGACTCCATTAGATAGCTGAAACTATTTATTAGAAGTACTGTCCCATTGTAAAGTATGGTTCTGACATTGTCAAAACCCCTTCTCATCACTTCCTTTTATGGCTAAATTCTCTCTCATTTGGATGAAGATTTAAAAGTGAGATGAGAGGATTTATTCAACTAGGTTTAGCAGATGACTTATGTTTTGGGCGCTGAAGCTAAAGTATTAAAACACCAAAGCAGTCATGCTTTGGGGGAGGAAGAATCTCTCTTTTCATTCCCAATCTGATGATCACCTTAAGATAGAAAAACCTCATCTCTAAGCAATGAAACACAAGATTCAGTAAAAAGATCATGTGCTTATCCTGGATAAAATGCAGCTGTGTTCCCATGCAAAACCTCAGAAAGAGAGGAAAAAATTCTTTTACTCACTTTCCCTTGTTAAACACCAAGAAGCTCACATTGTGGGACCCTGGAGGAAGGAAAAGTAATATGCTTTATGGCATAAGTATGTAGAGCTTCATGAAGAGTGCATCCTACCAAACTTTGTCCAAGTGTCCTGGGCCTGATTATCCTCTTCCTCACACCTTCATTATGACAGTATAACTGCATTGATTTCAGCAGAATGTGTGTGTGTGCAGGAACTGAATCAAATATCACCTTAGGGATCTTAGAGCCTTAGACCATAGGTAGGCACTAATACTGTGAGATTACATATCTGAACCTACAAGCTGAATGTCAGAAACAGGATTTGATTGCCAAAGCATAAATGCTTCATGTCGTCTTAGACCTTGTGTATCCTAACTGACCTCATTTGCCATGCTAGGGAAGTTCAGATCTCTTTCAAGACCTCTGTTAACACTGACACCCCACTGCAGAGCTCCCAGATACCTGAAAACCTCAAAACCTCAGGTTATTGATTTGTGCCGTCAGTGGCAAATCAATTTGAAACAGAGATTTCTATTTCAAATATTTAACTCAGATCATCTTTCCCAAGCAGGAAGCTTGTTGCTCAAAACCTCCAAAAGAAATCAGAATCTTCTTTAGAGTGCTTAGAAGCAAAGAAAAATTAAAGGATCAAACCTGTTACCAGAGAGACTATGAATACAAACAAATTTATTCCTTTCATAAAACAGAAGAGGTAAGGTCAATCACATACAAGAAGGATTAAAGAAAAAGTAATAAACAGAACAAAGATAACAAATCACATTGCTGCTGTTATTGCTCACATCATGACATGATTTCACTTGAGCAACGCACTTGCTGTGAAGAGGATGCAAATCACCACAGTGACTATGTCGAAGACTGAGAAGCCTTGATGTAAAGCAGTTATTGTGGGCTCAGCCCTGAGCCACACTCTTGAAACAGAGCAGAAACTCATGATTAACACCCTCCCTTTACCCTCTGGAGTTGCAGGAATAGCAGAAACCCATGATTTAGTCCCCTTTCCACCAACCTATGTGGTTCCCTTCCACCCGGCACTGCAGAGTCCCCAGTCCATCTTCTGCCTGAATAGGGTAGCTGCGGAGAGACAAAGGATTTTGGCAAGACTTGGGAGGTAAAAAGAGCAAAATACAGTGAGAATCATCTAACCAAGAAAATATGTGGAGTAGATCTAAACTGGTTTTTCTTGAATCCCTTTAGAAGCAAGAAACAGGTTTTCTCCTGGTTCCCTGTAAAAGTGGCCTCCCCTTTCCCATGGAAATGACTACCCTGCTTTGGAGTCTAAAGACTTGAGAGTCTAAAGAGCGAGATGTGGCCAGGGCATAGTGTATCATCTGCAGGCCAGAAAACAGCCCCTGAGCCTGCCTGGTTATGCATGCTTAGAGCCACAGGAGCCAGCAACCTACACCCACCCCTATCACAGACCATAAGGTCAGCTCCCCATGGTCTCTCTCCACCTTAAGCCAAAGAGCTTCTTCAAAAGTCAAGAATTCATTTGTGCACAAGATACGCTGAGCCCTTGTATCAACACAAACCAAAGGTAAGTCAGGAACTGACATGCTTCCAGTTTGCCTGTCAGCAAAAGAGCAGAGGCTGGTCCACCTATCTCCTTCCGCCACAAGGATAGCTGGCCTGGGCAAAAAATAAACAGGAAAGATGAGATATGATGTGACATAGATAGAGCTTCACAGATAATAACCTGATCCTGTTAAAATCAGAGCAAATAATTTCAGACAGGACAGAAATTTCCCCTTTCTTTTATCCAACATTTATTAACCTAGAAAACTGGACAAGCCCTAATCTCTTCTCTATTCACCTGCAAAGTGTATTCCTCAAACCCTGTGAGAACTGTGCCTCTGTAAAGACTGTGATGAGACCATCTTCGAGACACCTATGCCAGTTCTGAATGACTCAATACCTCCTTCCTGTAGAGAAGGGTTAGAAGCCTGAACAACAGGAGGTCTATACTCACCCTGCCTTCCAGAAAAAGCAGGCAGCACAAGTACAGAATCATGCTTGTACAGCCATACTGCTTCAAGATGCTGGTCAGTCATTCCTTTATTTCAATGAGGAAAAACATGACAAACAACCTCTGCTGAAATCATCCAAGCTCCTAATAGCAAATTCAAGCAAATCCTCACCTTAGAGAACCAAGATGGAAAAGGACAACTTGTGATGGAGAGGAGGAATCAGATTGGAGTAATAAATTTGGTGGTAAGCATAATAAGCAAAGCTTGGCAATGTTTCTTTGAGAATTAACAGGCAAGGAAGGGAAATAGGTAATTAAAACCTGTAATGCAAACCCATGCTTCAAAGTGTAGTTTTATGAAGTTTTAATAAAAAGAGTTTACTTTTATTAATACAGCTTGCTGATATTGAGGTACCTTTCAAGGATGAATAGGAAAAATTCAGTGCTGTGAAATGTTTGGATCAGCATCACTGGATCATTGCATCCCATACAGAGCATGGAAAAGGGTGCAGAACACATTCAAAAGTACAAATACTATGGGTTTTTGCTCCAAATTCCGTATCACTGGAACTGAGCAACAGACTGCTCTGGTCATGTCCAAGTCCCCACCTGGTACGTATTTACTGGCACACCAAAAATGGTCAAAATATTCATGTGAAGCTACAGTGTGAATGTCTGGTATGCGAAGACTCTGAGGCCATTTCCTCTTTGACGATATTGATGTTAAGCTGTAAATTAGTAATCTAGCAATGGACCATGCAGACACGTCCAGCCTGCAGTCAGACAGACCAGCCTTTCATCCCACTGATCAAAGGTTTCACAGTGCCACTAGACTCAGGTAAAACAATAATTAATATCTAACAAAGGATGCTAATGTGCATCCAGTGAGAAAAAGTGTAGCGCTGATAAGTGGGTGCAGCTGCTAAGGCAGGAATCTGCACTGGACTTTCATTTATGGTAGCAGAGAATTTAATTACTTAGCAAGGAACATTTCCATTCAACCTCAGAAAGCTAAAAAGCATTTAGTGGTCAAATATCTGCAGCTGCAATTAAAATTTCTATTTATTGAGAATATACACCTTTCCAAGCTACTGAAATGATACTTAAAATGCCAGCACAGAAATTATAAACTAATAGTTTATCTTTAAATACTCACTTGGGCTTAGTTCTTCACTGCCATTGACACTCATACAAGGAAGTAACTCAGTAGTGAGAACACTTCCATACATATGGAAGTACATGACAGACAGCAGGTCAGCGTTCATGCCCATTTTAGATTCACTGGGCTTAAAGACCTTCTGTCCTGAAGTAAATGTTTTAAATCTACCTGCTTTGCTCTGTTGCATGTAACCACAGAAGCAGCAGAAAAAAATACCTTTGAGAACAAGGAAATGACCAGAGAGGATTTAAAGCAGTGAACAGCAAAGCCTTTGTCTCAAAGTACTTCTGCTTTGTCTTCTGAATCAACAGAGCATCTGCTTCAAGCTAACAGTTTTTCTAAAAATGCAAATGGATGGGAAAATTTATTTAACTTTTAGCTTCTGACATTATTTTAATTAGTTAAATTTTAATTTGCTAGCCAAAGTAAAATCTACAGCAACCAGACGCAATTACAGTACAGCTCACACTGAGCTGTGATTGACTGTGCTGCCAGTAAACAAACCAAGTAGCTTAATGGACCAGTTGCAATTAGATTAACAAAGTTTGCTGGAGCCCAACTCATGAGCTGCAATAAACCACAAAGGAAGTAAATGGCAATTCTGGGCCAACTGGTTGCAATTTATTGCTGTCAAGGAGGTTGATGTAAGAAATGCCAATTTACAGGGATTGGGTCAGAGAGCTTACATATAATTACCCATCAATATAATCCACATTGAAGTCCAGGGTCTCATATCTTCCAGCAATTGTCTTCCCATAAATCTCTATTAAATTTCCTGTTTAAAAGGAAATGGAAATTGAAGGAGTTTTAAAAAAAAGAGAACTTACTTGCAGATTTTCTGAGCCAAACAAAAGAAATCCTTGGTCTTTACTAATTATGCAGAGAGGTGTCTAACTGGCTGCACTGACAGCTACTCTCAGCTTCTACCATAGTTCAAGGTGAATTTGCACTTAATTCAGTTTTCCCAAAACACACACGTCTGTTTCCCACAAAAAAACCCTCCAACTCCCAATTTTTTAGCAAATCTAGGTTTTGTACCGATTTTTGTACTGACATTTTCCTCAATTCTTTTATTAAATAAACCCCATGTTCTAACCCAATTTTACTGTAGACCTTCATGAGGCAACCAAAATTATGTCATTGGTACACACTAGACAGGGTCAAGATCTAAAGAAGGACTTCAGCATATATGTGGAGAGCTGAATCACAACACTGGTGACAGCTTGGTTCAGATGACTGCACAGAGGTGTCTTACACTATTTGAAGCACCCTGTTCTCCCACTGTGGCTCCAAAAAGGAACAAGTCTTTGTAGCTGTGTCATATCTACCAGCTCCATGCAGGTCCCTCATGCTCCATGACACCTCAAACAGCACTAGACACTGTTACTCTTGTGTTCTTCGCTGACTACACTGGGAGGCCAAACACCCCACTACCACAAAGAAACCTCTATATAGACATGAGAATCTGGAGCTGAAATGTCATTGAAAATAACTGGAAATGAGGGAATGACTTAGATTGAGGAACATCTATGTGATCTGATCACCGTGTTCTCGAGAAACCAAAATGTTTTGATTAAGCTTCACCTTGGAAACTAGCATTTCAATATTTCTCTAAAGCAGCCTGCAAACACAAACAGAATAGAAATAGGGGGAAAAAGCCTTCTATACACCAGTTAATTGTGCAGACCAAAACCAGTCACTGTCTTCTCACGTAACTTTAAAGTCTGATCTAAAGCCCCATTAGCCAGAAGGTCAGTATGGCATTACAATACTATCACCTAATAGCTAATTCTTCTTAAAACTATTGCTAAATAAGGTCAGATGACTCAGTTTAAACTGATTAGACCCATACATCTGCTGAACGTGTCTCAGGCAGAACTGGGCTGCCAAATGTACCAAACAAACTGGTCACTGTGTTGCTCACTTCTCTTGCACCCAGTGCTGCAAACTCTCTACCCTTGTGCAAACCCATTTTTGTGTTCAGCATGAGCGTAGACTTTGAATTCCAGAGGTGCCCATTTTAATCCCCAGCAAGACAGATCCCTCGTAAGGAGAGACACAGTATGGAAGCTCAGATAATAATTAAAGTGGGCTCCAGCTTAAAGAAAGGTCCTGTACCTGGGATGCCAGATGGTGGACTAATTTGGTAAACCACAGGTGTCTGTGCAGCAGAGAACTGCAAAGAGAAATTCGTAGTTAAATGACAGTCATTCTCGCAGCAGTCCAGCAAGATCTGATTACACATTGCTCAACAGAGTCAGCAGCCACATTTTACAGGCTTCAGATTTGATCTTTGAAGCAGAGTCCTGTTCTGGGAAGGGAGTAAGAGCAAACATCCTCTTCTTATCCCCTCTGCATTCAGAGTATGTCTTACTGCTATTTTCACATCCTCTTTTGCACCCAAATTGCCCACCCTGGTTTGAGTGAATTCCAGAAGATGCAGTTTAATACATAAAAAGCTTCTAAGCCATGCCTTATCTGAAGTCAAGACTTCCATTTTATCTTACATCATGGCACCATTTTTCTTCCTAATAGTACAGTCTTAAAAGCTATGTCTGTATCATAGAAGTGAAATACTTCATCTAGCCTTTAGCAAGCTTGATGCAGTGTAGCAAAAAAAATGTTTGTCTTGGCCCCTCTTAATGCACTATAATATATCAGAGGTGTCTTTGTGAAAGCACTACCTTGACCTCTGAGGGAGCAGCAAAGAAATACTGGAAATACACTGTGGGGTACTATTTTTCTCAGAGTTCAAGAAGGAGCAGAGAGACTGTGCTTTGAAGAAAGCCTTTCAGAAGACAGGGAGCACACAAGGATGCTTTCCAAGTGGCATAAGGTCATCACCAGCCTCCCAAAGTACCCGAGACACATAGATAGCTGACCCAGCACATGCTTTGGCTGTATTTTCAACAAGTAGAGTCCCTTCTCTTCAGCTGACTCTTGACTTACAGATGCTGCTGTTAGCCCAATAAATAGCATAAAAAAACTCATTTGCCAAATCAAATCAAAGACACCATTGCATATGTTGCTGAGGTGGGTTTTTTTTCAGAGCTTTCCTTAAACTCCATTTCCTTTCAAAGCTCAGTCTTTGCCTTGCCTTCCCTTCTCCTCATGGTCATATAAAAAATGAATGAGCAGCCATGAACTCCCTGCAGTGATGGCCACTTCTGAGAAGCAAAGGCAACATCACACCATACCCTGAGCTGGAGCTGATGTGGAGAAGCAGCCAAAAGCAGCATGAAAGCTAGGGCCACTGGCTGACACAAGTCTTCTGAGCTGTTCAGACTTGTTGCTGCCTGCAGCAGGCTTTTTCAATCTAATGTGGAAGCAAAATTAATTTTTAATACGCATAGCTCCCAGGTCCCAGACCCAAAACAAAGAGACACATTGTGTTTTATTTAGCTTGGAATGTGCCTCATTAACAGCATCCCCTGGTGATTTTTCATCAACTCTCTAAGCTAGCTGAACCACCCAATGACTCTTCGGCTTTAATGTGCAATTTTCTGAAAACACTGGGTTTTCTTGCTTGATACTCAAAGTTAGCACGGAGTGGGACGTGACTTCCAGACACATCAGGCCTCATTACAAAGCACACAGTCATGGTTAAGGATTCTGCCCTGCAAGAGACCCTGACACCATTGTCATTAACTGGTCTAATACCATCATATCCCGCAGCCTCCTGAGACAATGTGCCTTGATACTTAGAGCCAAAGGGAGAATACAGTTCAGGGGCATGAGATCGGGGGGTAGAGGAGGGGGATAGTGAGCTCTAAAAGTAGCTGAGCAGCAGATATGAAATCACAGCTGAGGTCTGAGCATTCAAAATCTTGTTCATCTTAGGTGTGGAGAACTGTCCTAGACCTGAAGAGATGTCCTTTCTTGTAATGAGCTGTGCCCATTGGATTTATTCTTGCCCATGGTTACCTGCCAATTCAGACTGTTATCTGCCACCCTGCAGCTTGGAGGGTGACGCCAGAAGAAGCCAGCATAGGATCTTCTGAATTTGTGGCTTAAGTGAAGAGACAGATTAACATGGACCCTAAGAAAGACCTCTTAGGTCATCTATTCTATCCATTGCCACTGATGAATGCCTCAATGCACCTAATTTTTTAAGGGACAGAAGGAGCATTCTGACTTCTTGTCCTGACATTCAAACATACAGTAAATGAGAGAGAATATTTCAACATATTCCCTGTGATACTGTCTCAAGTTTGACCCCAACACCTTGAATTCTTTATCATCACTCCATACTTGCTTGATGGTTACCTTGAAAGTAAAGTTTTCTTTCTCCACCTCAGACAGATTGTTAATCACACGTCCTTTAAAGATCACCTCCACATTGTACAAACCCTCCTGAGGTGAAGACCTAGTGCAAGAAAATGTGTTATATTGAGTTATTTTTCTACAGATTTGGTTTGTTTTTTCAGGAAATGCCAGCTCCTTCAGAGGGTCTCCATTCTTCACAGGTCCACTGAGGCTTCAGTAGAGCAAAGCAAATTTACACTGTAAACCCAAATTTGACACATATGAACCTAAATTCTAAAACTACAGATTAAAAGAAATGTGGAGGCACAGCAAGAAACTACAGTTAAGTGCAGAAGGTGATAGGACTACAAAAGAACTCTATCCAAATTGTACATTAATGCAAAAAAAGACAAGCTCATTAGACATGCTCAGACAATAATTGTTATTCATTAGTATTAAACTAACCCAGGGCTGCCTGGATCAACAGGGCATCTTGATCCTGGTTTGTAAATTAATGTTGCATCATTAATGCACACAGTTTCACAGCACAGCATTCAGCAGAATTAACTCCCAGCCAAATCAAAGCAACAAGAGATGGAAGAGCCCCACTAGGGTCACTTTTATAGCCTCTTGAGACACTCTCAGTCTTCCAGACAAAGAACTTTCTTTAAAGATATGACAGGATAGAAAACAGGGAGCTTAGATAGCCCCCCGATATCATTTGTTTCCTGCTCTACTCATAACTTCTCTTTATGATCTTGGACAGGTTAGGGACACCAAAAGCTAACAAAATCCTTGCAGACAGATTTTTGTGGGAGTTTTGCATCTAAGAAGTAGATATTTACAAATCATTGATGATCTGAGTGTAGCCACTCCAAGAAGACTCACTCTGACTCTCATGGTTGCCTAATGCTTCATTAAGTTGAAATAAAAATAAATTCAACACAGCTTGGGGGGCAGCCAGAGGAATTCCTTCAGCTCCCAAGCTGCCTGTACAGAGACCGAAAGAAAATGAGGATGCAACAAGACAAATGGTAAGGTCTCACCCCACACTAGAGTTGTGGATCATACCTTGTTCTGCATCTTACAGTGCATAAGTCAAAATACAGAGGGGCCACATCACAGGGCAACCTGGGCAGGTCTGGATTCACCAAGAACACCTCCAGCTGGGACACAGTGGCTGAAGAGACACAGTCTAGCTGGTGGGATCTTGAGCCTAAACAATCAATCAGAAGAGCTCTGTGAGGACAGGATTACTCATATTTAGTTGCATATGACAAACATTTTTTAACATATGACCTAGCTTCTCTTTAAGGTCTCTGAGCATTGCTCCTGATACTTTATTTTTTTTTTTAGATCACGTTTCTTTAATTTCATATTGTTGTGGTTTAACCCCAGCCAGCAACTAAGCCCCACACAACTTCTCACTCACTCCCCACCCCAGCAAGATGGGAGAATGAGGGTAAAAGTGAGAAAATGTGTGAGTTAAGAATAACAACTGTTTAATAATTAAAGAATAATAATAAAATAATAATAATAATAAATGTGTAAGGAAAAGAGAAAAAATAACAAAGGGAGAGGAAAATAAAACCCAGGAAGGACAACTGATGCAAATGAAAATTGCTTACCAACTGACTGATGCCCAGCCAGTCCCCAGGCAGTGGCCCCACTCTGCCAATCTTCCCCCACTAGTTTTATTGCTAAACATGATGTCATATGCTACAGAATATCCCTTTGGTCAGATGGGTTACCTGTCCCAACTGTGTCTCCTCCCAAATTTTTGTGCACCTCCAACTTACTTGTTGGTAGGGTGGTGTGAGGAGCAGAAGAGACCTTGATGCTGTTACTAACACTGTTTTCAGCACAAATCCAAAACATAGCACCATACAAGCTGCTATGAAGAAATTTAACTCTTTACCCCAGCCAAAATCAGTACACACATTAAGACCAAGTTCATTCCACTTTGCATCTACATGGTGGGCTTTTGCTTCTAATACAGTATTTGATCTTTCACGTGTGTTCTACTGCAGAGATTGACAGTTGTTGGGAGTTGGAATCGCCTCAGCCATCTACACCGAAACATACACATGCCTATAGATACCTAAAGCACCCACAAAGTCAGTATCGCTTCCCACAGTCTCTGCAGTTGTCAGTGCCTTGCATAGTTTTGCTGACATGACCTGAAGTTGGTCCGTGCTGTAAGGTGGATCTGCTTAACCCATTTCTTTAGAGTGAGCTGTCCAAAGGATCAAGGACTTAATCTTCAGAAGGTCAGGCTTTACCTGAACATAAATTATCTTGTTTAACTTTTGTAGCGTAGTCAAATACAATTAGAAATTAAGAAGGCTTACAAACAACACTCTGCTCAGTCTTCACTGGTGGTTCCCAGCCCACAGACTCACTTTCACTGACATCAGCAGTTTCTCATCTTGCAGCAAACATTTTCCCATGGTCCCAGGAAAGTTCTTTCCTTTTGACCCAAAGCCTGGCTGTCTACTTCCACCCATGAAAAAAAAAGTTAACTCATCTTGAACTGCAAGACCCCAGCTACAACTGTCTCTGCCTGTTACACAGTGCTATTGGGGAAACATCTCTTGATGACCTGAGCTTCCTTTCTGCCCTCTATTTCATCATCTCTATGGGAATTCACAATATTCAAATAAGACCGATAGCACTCATCACTATTATAAATAGCCAAGTGTCAGAACTTGAGCATACCAAACATACAGATGGCTCAGAAACCAACTCTTTTCCCGATGAATCAATATTCATTACTGCAGAAAATCAGACCTAGCTTTGTACAGCTGGTTTTGGGCCCAAATAAGTATGACATCAATTTCTGTGATTTTTACTCAGATCTCATGTTTATCATTAATGTTTTTAAAGCTCCAACATCACCTATGAACAGAAAAGTCTATGAACTATGAACAGAGATTCTCAGCTTTTCTTCGAAAATAGGGCAACAGGAAGGAAATTTCTAGCCATTTGTCTGCAAAAATAAGTAAAAACTTTACTTCTGTAGCTTAGAAAGAACTTAAAAACAAGCAACTATCAGCAATAGCTTATGAAGTAATAATTTCCAGTTGATTTCGTGTTATGGGTGACACAGAACCTCACTCTATCACTTAGGGTTTGCCACTCCAACCACAAATGTCAGAATGGAGCTGTTTCTGTTTGAGACAAGCTTCATACGAGTTTAAAACTCACCATTCAGAGTAATAGTAATCCACGTTCCTCCAGCGACACTGCCCTCTTGGGGCTTAATGAGCAATCCCGTGGCTGTCACTGCAAAAACAACCCAGCTGCGTCAGGCTGAAGTGTAATGCAAGCATCTAAAATACCTCATTCAGGATAAGACACAGTGTGCCAAGAGCTGTCCTTTGGTGATCCAACCCTTCATCTCATTTCTCCTCAGGCATCCAAATTAGTCGCATTGCTCATCATTTTCTCCCCAACTGCCTCCCCCATGTAATAGTTCTGCTTCCCCTCAGGAGGGTTTTGATGCTTTCAGGATTTGGTAAACCAAGTTACAGTCTGAGCCTCCTGTCCTCCTCAAGAAAAAACATTGATAATAGAGGACAATGTCCAGTTTGCTTCAGTCAATACCTCATAATATTCAAAATCTTTTAAAGATGTATCTCCATGTCTCGCAGCCAGTCTATATTCAACCCAGTGGCACTGAATTTTGCTGGTGGTGTATGACCAGCATGGTTGGAGACAACACATCTCTATCACCCACCTGCAAAGAATATCAGCTCAGCGCTCAGAAGAGATGACCTCCAAGGGTTCATCTTGAAACTTGGATGGGAATTTCAGAAGAGTCTGGCTTCAAAATCATGGCTTGTGGCCTTAGAACTCTCCTGCAGTATTAACAAACCCCATCTGTATTTTCTCCACACTGAAAGCCTGTGGGAGCAACAGTCTGTGTTATAGCAGACAAGATGGACCACAATGTCAAATCACAAAAAAACAACACTGATTCGCCTCCCACACAGTAAAAAGGATCAGTATATTGCAAGCCATATTATTTTTCCTCACACTCAGTAGACCTACATAGAACATATGCCCCTCTGAGAAGACCAGTTTCCAGCCAAGCTCAGGATGAGTTTCACCTACTGGGGCCATGTTTTAGGAGACTGATTCTAATTAAACACAGGTGAATTAGTGAAAACAACTACAGGTTTTAAAGCTGATGGTTCTAAACTCTCCTAGCTCTGTGCTGCTTCATGCAAAAATTGTTGCATTTATTACAGTAATTACTTCATCATGCCATGGTCATTCTCCAAATCCAAATAGCAGGACCTGACTATACTATTAAGCTCTTCAGCCTCAAACAGCTAACCCCAAACTGGGAATGGCCCATGCTGGCTCCTCAGGTGTGCCTAATTATCATTTAAAACACTACTAGTAGATCTGATCACAACACCTGTGAACTGTTCTAATAATTTAAGGAAATAAACTTTTGAGTCCTTGTAGATTAGGACATGCCTTGCTCTTACTTGCTAGCCAACCATATCACACATTCCCTTTACAAAGTCCATTCCAGGAACTGTTGTAACATTTAAAAATATAAACTGTCAATTTCTGTATGAGGCACAAACCCCAAAATAAAGTCATGTCCACATTTGTTGCACAACCCAATAGAAGCAGATCTGTGGAACAAAACAACCCATGCTGAAGATCCAACATCCACATGCCAAGCATTTAGGGGTGTTGCACACAGCACTAGCTCTAGGCTAGTACCAAGGACTGAACATCCATCAATGGCTGGAGCATATCTTTGATTTCATCCAGAAGGACTGACATCTGTTCACTGAGATAGTTCTGTGGTGTGAAACATAGCACCTTATCTGAAGGTGAACAGACTTACTTCAAAAGTGCACTCCTGGTCTAAAACAGATGCTAAAGAAAATACTGTGCAGCCTCTAAAGTGACTCTTCCTCCCTTAGGAGTGGAGACTCTCCAAGATTAGAGTGAAATCAATGTGTCCATAGCAGGTGTTAAAGAAACGAAATCTGCTGGTTGGTCCTCTAGGAAAAGCAAACCTTATAGCAAAGCTGCTATTGTTTTTCACATGCTTCCCGCCCTGTATGCTGTTACCATAAACATGGTTTTAAGATCATCTCAATACTACACATCATGGTCATGAAACCTCAAATAAAAAGTCTCCACAGAGCTGCTGGGTAAAAGCAGGGATGTACAGTGGAAGAAGTGTGTGTTAGCACCCTAGAATAGATACAACAGGAGAGTAACACAGGGCGAGTAGGACAGAAGCTTTACTTACCCCATAATTATGGCAAACACACTGTCCCCATGAAGCCAACTACTAAGCTTCATAGAATCATAGTTTGTGTTGGAAGGACCTTTCAAGGTCTATTGCTTACTGTACCACAAGACCTACTGTAACTCTTTTCCCTATATTTCTTGCACATTTTAAGATAACTGTAATTTTTAGGGGTCAGAGTCTGGAGCCGTGATGCATGTAAAGCTTGCGTTGAAAAGCAGGTGCATAAAAGATCACTTAGGTTTACTTTTACCAGTATTACCTTATTCAAGTTGTCATTCTTCCATTCCTCCAAGGGCTCCAATATCAACATAGCTGCTCCATCCCTTTGATGCCAGAGCTACAACAGTTTTCAGTCTGAGGTCATGTCGGGCACTCAGTTCAGTGGGGAACTGAGTCACAGTGTGCAGATACCCACCAGACTAGTTTCCCAGAAGGCTCAATACCCGTCATAGACAGCTCAGAGCCCTCCATTGGGCATGCTTAATTATTAACCTAAGCTACTTGCTGCTATTAACTGTTTTGTTCCAAGTCTTTAATGACCACAGAGGGAGTAACTTGGAATTGTTCTTCCATTGGTATATGACTAGCTGCTCCAACAGGAGGATAATAAATCCATTTTATCCTCTTTTTCCATCACAACATGACAGAAAAACAGATGGAATTGTTTCTTGCTCTGCTGATATCCAATCTGGGAATGACTTTCATAGCAAGTGGACTTCAAGGTTTCCTTATACACTCTTAATTCAATTTTTCCATGGCATTCCCAACAGTGTCTGCATGTGGCAGGAATTCTGCCCAAAGGGTGTTCAGACCTCATACCACATCTTAAGTAACTACATCCCTGCAGGTCCTTATACAGTCAGCAGTGGACTTACACACAGTTATCATTCACCCCACAGAGAACCATGTGCCTCCACTGGCAGCAGGGAAGACCCAGCTCAGCCTATACTGAGTGCTGAGTAGATGACCATCACCCTTATTTCCACCTCTGCACTCATCTGCTTGAAGATGAAATATTTTTGATGGAGCCACCAGAAACATAATGAGGCATTGAGCTCCTGCACATGTATGGATGCCTTCATGGAAGTTTCCACTGAAGTTCAGAGGAAGCTTTCAGACACCACAGCATAACTACAGCTTAATGAGTTACTATGCACCAGTATGTATGCATACTCTTACCTCATCCCCAAAGGGAGGTGAAACAGGCTTTCTTGTTCTTCCTCAGCCTCAATTCAGAGACACAGAGGCAAAAAGTCACAGGCAATCACCTTCAGGGAAGTTCTGGAGCTTTGCCCAACAGCAGAACCAGTTGTGTTTGGTTTATTCTTAGGCCAACCCCAATGTCTCAGCTGCATATAGCCAATGATTATAGGAACCCAAGGGAAGCAAGTTAACCCTATCCTGCTCAGTAGTCTACATTGTTTACTTATTAGCTGGAACTACACTGGCAACATGGTCAGAAGAAAGAGTGCATTTGAAGGAATTCTCAAACAAAAAAGTATTGCCAAAGCAGAAACAGTTAAAAGGTGATAACTTGAACAGAGCAGACAGAGCAGTACCTGCTAGTACCAGGGTCCACTGACAGTCCCAAACAAGGGGATGGACCAGGTCCAGGATCCCTCTAAGGAGTCCTCTCAGGAGCAAGACAGGGAGGGGCTGAAAGGTCAACTACAACATGAGCCAATGACCCAAGAAAAAGGCAGGACTACACATGGGACTGAAGACCAGTATTCATAAAGAGACTATAGGCCCAAAACTGAGGTTAAATAGGGCTCCTGGACCATGGGTAGGTGTGGATGGGGGTCTCAGGTGAGGCTGATTGTAGTTGTTAAAGCTTACGGATGCCCTCAGGGCCCTGACATTTCTAATCCCAACATCACTCAAACTCTCTAAATCATAATGAGCAAAAAAAATGAGTATTCATCTCTGTCATTCTGAATACATTTTATGATTCACTCCTAAGGAAATATTTATATAGAAAAAAACTCACAAAATGTCTGGGTTGCAGATCCAAAGGATTTGACTGGGACAATGGGTTTATTCTTTGCACCAAGTCACAGATTAGGTAAAACACCACATAGAGAACCATCCCCCTGAAGGTGCTGAAATGTGAAAAGAAAGGGAGAGCTGGTGAAGAACACTGATCTTAATAGGCCAAGTTGGATGTCCAAGGCCAGGTTGAACAACCTGGTCTAGTGGGAGGTGTCCCTGCCCATATAGCAGGGGAGTTGGAACCAGATGAACTTTAAGATCCCTTCCACTGCAGCCCATTCTATGACTCTATGAATCTGTGAATAGCCAGAAATGCGGGCCACAAAGAAGGAAAGGAATGGCCAAGTCACACAGGAGCCGTGTCAAACTAAGTGTCAGTACTCTCCCACTACAAGCTGGTGACCGTGTTTTAGTATGATTACCCACCAAAAAGGAAAACAATACAATTTGATGAATGAGTGAATATTTGTATGTGCTTGTAAGTCAATCTTTCTCCTGCTGAGGGAAAGTTCTGCTCAGAAACATCGCCCCAGGCCACCCGGTTTTGTTTGTTTGCTGCTAGTCATTTGAAGTTTTCCTATTTTAGGAGTGTGAGTAGAAATATCCTTACGGACAGGCTCAACTTTGGGAATCTGAGGAACATTCGGTCGCTGCAACCAGAAAAGATACATAGCAGGAGGTGTCAGCAGTAGCATTTCGTCACTAGATGGAAGTATAGAGCCGTTGATGACCTGCCGACCACTTGAAACACAACTGAAGGATGGCCAAGCTGTCACTGCTCCCTCTGACACAGATCCAGGGCCGATTTCTGTTAACTCTTTGTGCTTGAGGGACAAGCCATGACCCCCTGTGTGGTTCTGACCCAGACCAGCTCAAACATTTCCCAGGCATGGTTCAGGAGTCAGCATGGCCCGTGCCTGGTCCCAACGAGCAGTATGGGCATCGTGACTGGGTTTTTTTAAGGCTGTTTTTGAGTTTAATAGCATGGGCTGCTTGGAGCAGGAAAGGGGCCCTGCAAGGCTAGCTTGCTAGTAGACATGTAGCCTGGAAGACTTTTCAGGCTAGCCTGTCCTGCAAGGGCAGCCCCTGCACTGCCCATGCTACGCTGTGCAGAGCTCTTACAGCTGCTCTTTCTTTCTATTAATACTTCACTTTTGTGTATTGACACAAATTTCCTAGCAACCAAGGTCACAAGAGAAGGTGTTAAGAAGATGGACTGATTAATAATAAATCCTGGGGTTTGATGTCTTTTTTCTTGAGAGGCTCGTTAAACACCAGCAGGCAAGGTGCTGAGCTGGGATACCCAAAGGAAACTAGGGGATTTGGAAACCCCTCTCTGACTGCATTTCCCTTTTTGAACCCCAGCCTTCCTTATCCTGGTCCTTGGCATCCAGCTGGTGAAGCTACCCATGGGAAGGTGAGTTGAGACAAAGTGCAGTAATGCTAAGCAGGGATCTGGCCTTTATCAGCCGTGCTCAAAGTTGTTCCCTGGGGGTCCACAGAGATTGGGTTTCTTTAGTTGTAATAAGGATCCCATGGTCTCCATAGAGCAGGTAAATACCTGTCACTGCTATCAAGTGCCACTATGCAGGGTGGACTGCACCCACTGCTTCCCCATTTTCTACAGCCCCAAGCATCCTTCAAATAGGACCAGCATTTCAGCTTTAAATCTCTGCCCTCAACAAGCCACTGTGTTCATTCCTGGGTTTACTGGAACAGGCTGTGCTGCCCACTGTGCCCTTTCCATCATGGTCCTAGCCACAGCAGTAGGGCTGATATAAACTGCCTTGAGATTTTAGGTGCATCGTGTATTGTAAAATACAAGTCCCATCTTTCCTTCTGAGTTTCAATGTATTTAAGTCACAAAACACTTATGTCTGGAATCTCACAAGTAAAGCAAGAAGAACAGTCAGCCAGGGATGGGCAGAGACATTTCAAAAGCGATGTGTCATTTTGTCATGTTCCATTCCTCGTCGAACACATTAGCAGAGAAATCAGAGTATGAGAAAGCCAATACAGCTAGTTCATGAACATTTCCCAAAGCAGGAGAAGGAAGAGCCCCTGGTAGGTCAGGAATGGCACTCAGATCTCCTTATCATTACCCTGGTGTTGTAGGCACCAGGCCATAAATCTCCCCAGCTGTGCTGCTCCCTTGTCTGCCATGATTTACACAAGGTGGGGTGGTGAAGGCAGAGATCTTAACACGAATACTACATGAGTTGATCTAGGGAAGGTAATAAGAATTTTACAGAAGGGGATTAAAAGTCAGCTAAGAAGCTGAAAAGCAAAAAGTATCCTTTGTATTTATCAGACAGTACCAATATATTCACATTTCCCCTTATTCCTGCTCCCTAATACAAAATCTTCTTTAGTGCTTTACATTAAAAACAAACAAACAAACAAACATTTCTTCTTCTGAAAATCTTAACATTTGGTTTGGTTTTTTTTCGTTTTAAAACCATTTATTTAACACTACTTCTACTTATATTTGCAGCCCATAATTGAGCTGCCTGACTCACCAAATTTATTTTTCTAACCAATTTGCAACAGGCTCAGCTCTTTCCTTTGAGAGGAAAAATGCTGGTGCTTCCAGGAGCCTTTCTGCATGTCTTTACAGGGTCACTTTTCAGCATGATGAAACTCTGTTGAAGTTGTTCCCATAGCTACTCTCGCTGCATTTTAAACAGGCGATGAACTTCTTTAAATACTAAATTTATTGCCAGTGCAGCTGTTTTAATGACAGGTTTGAGGCTTCTTTGGTTTCAAGGTTGAGTGTGTTTCAGCTCGTGTCCCCTGTGGTCGCATGGGTTGCAGAGGGGATGCGAGTCACCCGGCCGCCTGCCCGCAGCAGATGCTGGAGCCTGGGGATGCACAAGGCAATGGGATAAGGAGAAACCAGCATTTTGCAGGGAATCTGTCTTCTGCAGCTTTGGTCTTCTCACCGGTATGTAGAGGATGTTCCCCTGCTCCTGTGGGATCAGTGAGGTACATGGGATGGCCAGGGAAAACAAGAGGTTAAGACTGGCTTCCACACAGCTCATGGCGTAGGAATCCTCCCAAATAAAAAACAGCCGAAAGAGAAAAAAAATGCAACTTCAAATAAAGCACTAGCTGAGTCTGTACTTTGAAAAAGCATCCTGGTTATTGATCTCTTCACAGAGATTTTCCGCTGTCAGGCTGCTCACAGACACCATCTCCTTCACACTTCTGATCAAGCAGGGCTCAGTTTCAGTATGATGGACCATCACTCCTTCAATCTCTGTGGTACAGGGCTTTTTTATCATGCTAACAATAGCATCCAAGAAAGACTACACACAATACCAGAGAGTGTCTGGCCTATAAAAGCTTTCCATTTAAAGAGAGGCACAGAAACACAATCCCACATGACTGTGGGAAAAAGATGCCTGCTGCAGACTTTGCACACTATGTGATAACATCCCCAAAGGAGAACTGCACAGGTTGGACCGCAGACCCCAGAGGCAGCATTGCTGGTTGAAATCAAGAGGTGTCGCTTTGATGGAGGAAATCTCCCAGGGAAGTTCAGGCAGGCACCAGTGCACACATGCTTTATTTAAGCATGGCATTTGCTTAAATAAACAGCTGGTAGCGGATTGGGTTTCTGAATCAAACTGCAACCCAGAACCTACTGAGATTCATCCGTCATTAGTCTTTCATTCGGAAACTTGTTCTTGGACTGCTCCCCAGTTCTCAGAAGAGTTATTCAGGCAAATACCAACCCCGCCTCTGTGTGCAGAAGTCTCTTTTCTTCTGCCTGTCCCTACTCTTATGGCAAGGCAAATGCCCACTTGTTTCTCATTTTAATACAAAATTCCTTCAGTTCAATGAGTTTTCATTTTAGAGGCTGCCACTGCCCATCCCCTCCATCCCTTCTACCCATGTCTAAGCAGGGAGAACAGGTGGGACAGCTGACCCTGGTGAATGAAAGGAGAGCACAGTTTCACTCCCTTCACCCCTTTCTCACAGCCTGCCACTGCTGTCAGTGATCCCTGAGACCCCAGGGGCTGGGGATTTGGATGTATTAGTCACATGAAAGAAAAGAGCCTGCAGCAGGCTGGTGCTGGGCTTTGCTTCACCTCCAGGCAAGGGGATGGTTTGCCACTGTATTCCTCAGGGCTGGCATCAAGTGACACTTGTTTTGGAGGGGTTTTTTTATTTGCACAAATTGTCTTCTATGTAAAATGTGCCACAGCTCTGATTAAAAATAAATAAATAAATGAAAAGAACAACTGTCAATGATTCCAGTTGTACAGCGAAACGTGCAAGGGTGGCCACTTGATAGAAAATAAGATCTTTTTCTGTCAACAGATCTTTGGGGTGGGATTTGGTCTCATTCACACTGTGGGAAGCTCCACAGCCTGTCATCACATGGCAGGCTCAAGAAGAGCATTAATGGTCTCTCTCAGTCCTAACTCTATTAATCCAATGTCACACACAACAAACTCCCAGGCATACTCCTGTAATGTGGATTCATGTGAACACTCTGGTCATTGAGCTGCATCACGTGGATATTGCTCTTCTCTCAGGAGTAAAAGCCACAAGCTCATGAAGATGCACAGATGAACACCAAACCTATTACACCACAAGAAAGCAACACAGGTACCTAAATACCCTGAAGTCTGCTTTGTATTGCCTGTGTCAAAAATCAAGTCTCACCACAGGCTTGATCAACCTTGCTTCTTATGGACACGCTGACTGCCTGCCCTAATACCAGCAGGTAGGAGCAGTATTTCCACCACTCTCAGCTATCTCTGGTTGCTGGAAGTCACAGAGCCTCCACATCAACTAAACAACAGCAGTTACACTGCAAGCAAACAGTTTTAAGCTCCATCCAGCAAGAGCAAAGCCTTTTTCTCACGTATTTCAGGCGCTTGCACACACAGTGAGTTCTGCTTATGTATCACCATAGCCATTCCCATAACCATCTTGAGGCAAAAATATAGGTCCCTGAAAGCAGAGGGAAGGATTTAGTGCCACCAGGCTGGGACAATAAGATGCCTATGTGGATAAGACACTAAAGATAAAAAACACTTGGCTGTTAGCAATCTTGACCATTGGTACAACTATGGGACAGATGTGGTGACTGCATGTTGCTTTTCTCTTAAGTTGAGGTGTCAGTGATATTTCAGGGTTCAGCTTGGACCTCTGATGTGTTGATCACACCTACTATTATTACTGCTATGAATCTTGATTTGTTTTCCTACTCACAACAACTTCTTTCATATTTCCATCTGGTTTTCACCTTATGTTCATAGAGTCTTCATAAACTGCCTGAATCCAACAAGAAACCACTTTCTACCAGGTCTTAAAAAAACTCTTTTTGTTAAACCACAGCAAGTTTTAATTTCCCCCAGATTTTCAGTACTACCAGACACCTAAATAACTGGTTATTCACATAGGTCTAATCCAGGTCTCCTTGTGCCTGCTGCTGCACAGACCCGTTGACCCAACCATGAAGCAAAAAATAAAGAGAGAAGGACAAAAGCACACAGGTGGAATGAGGAAGGTAGACTTGATCACAGGCTGCTCACTTAAGTGCATGTGTTAATGTTTTAATTTAGAAGGTGTACATGGATTAAAATGCAAACTGAATGAATATTCAACCCCCAAAAGCAAGATGATGCCCTTCCTTTTAGGGAGGGGGTTCATTCAGCTCAGTCAGATGCACTTAATACAATGCTTTCCAGCACCACTGTGCATGTACAGGGGGAAGGGCCATTAATAAAAGTGCCAGTGTTCCTGCTGTCAGCGCTTTACCCACCTGTTCCTCTTATAGCCCAAACGTGTCCACCTCTGACCCCACTGTGGGCCCGAGGCACCTGTGAGGCTGTACCACCACCCCTCAATCCCCTGCTCCCCACAGCAGCTGTGTAAACCTCAAGGGCAACAGCTGGGGGCCGGGGATGATGCTGGGTGGAAGTACAGCACAGGGCATCTGTGAGGGCTCCAAATCACCACCCTGATGGTGGGGTCTCTGGTTATCTAAATTGCACAAAGTGTGGTACTACCCCCATTTGAACCCCGTGTCCTTAAATTCAGCACAATTAGCTCTCAGGAGGAGTTCTTGCCACAGGGTGCTAATTTGGTAATTGGCTGCCCTGAGGGACTCCAGGTTGGGTTAGGGATCTGCTCAGCGGTGCTGCAGCCACAAAGGGTTTCTGAGGAACCCTGAACACATAATCTTTGCAACCACAAGGATGGGGAGGGGAGAAATGCTCCATCCCTGGCAGTGTTCAAAGCCAGGCTGGACAGAGTCTTGGGTGACATGGTCTAGTGTGAGGTGTCCTTGCCCATGGCAAGGGGGTTGGAATTAGATGATCCATCCCAAACCATTCTACGGTTCTATGATTCTATGAAAAGGATGAGATAAACTCTTCCCTTGAGTGCTGGATGAAGCCCTGAAATTACCTGGAAAATGCAGTGAGGATTTTTCCATTTTATGGCAGTCGGGGGCAGTAAATTCCACATCTTGAGTTCAGAAAGACAAAAATGCACAGGTTGATGCAACCCGTGTGCTTGCTTGTCTGCAGGCTATTTTCCAAAAGCCTGACATGGAACTGGGCCTTGATGAGATCCTCCTTAATCTGCCTAATAGTAAAAACACCAATGGGATAAGATCAAAACACTACCCTGAGGCATCACTTTTTTCTATCCGGTCTAATTACGTGCCAGAACTCAACAATATTTCTCCAGTATCCTTTTTCCTGTCTTGAAGGCAGATGAAGCTGTCCTGCATGGAAAGATAACCCTGTACAGAGGAAAGGTGTCAGGAATCCACAGTTCCTATTCTAATGCCAATAAAGAAAGATACTCACAAGCTGTCCAACTCTGCAGGTTATTGGGACAGTGGCTTTCTGGCCTGGCAATAGCTAGAAAAGCAGTCCTGCTGCTGCCATGAGTCTTTAGCCATGCATCAAGGCATCCTCCTTGGTGCTCCTGACCTTCATTGGGTAAAAGAAGCAAAGAAATTAAGACCTTGGCCTTCCCAGAAGTCTTACCTGACCCACCTTTACTACTGAATGGCCTCAGAAATCTCTCTCCCCTCTTCCTAGTTTTTAGACAGTATCTGAAGATCTAACGTGGCAGCTCCATAACTAAGAGTGGATGTCCTAAAAGGTGGATCTACTTGGAACCCAGGTTCATTTGCCAGCTTCCTCCTACACTTACAGGGGACCTGGGTAATTCATTCAAGGTCTTCATGTCTTCACTTAAGGTCTTCTTATCTATTCAGTAAGGAAAACAGCAGGAATAAGATGACATCTTGGATCCTCAGACAACAAGATTGTGCAGAGAAGAAATGTCTCATTAGCCGTTTTCCTCTCCATAGTCCAACACCAAATGCAGATAACATCCTTGTTGTGTTCTACATCATCATCATTATCATTATTATCCAGTTCCCTTACCACATCTGTGCCCACAGCTGGACAGAACTATGTTGTTTGCCTAACTCATTGTCATCTTCATATATTTGAACCTAGATTTCACAGGAACTAAACGGGCCAAAAGGCATCATAATGGGACATAAACCTGAGGAAGCAGGGAATAAGATTTCATATCTCTTGGACTGGAGAATCCTTAATACAGGAAACAAGGAGCTCTTGACACATGAGTTACTGGAATTGCTGGGAGGAGCTGGGGACTTCCGTAGTCTCTGTTCTGTTCAAACCCACTCAGTGGAGCTTTACTCAGATGCTTTCAAACCAAACATATTGCCAAACAGAAGTCAACAACAGCCAGTTCAGAAAATGTCAAGGTTCAGGAGCCTTTGTTAGGAGATTCATTGAATATTTGGTGCAAACCAGGCTACTTCTTGGCCTTTTTCTTGAGATTATTGTCTCCTCCCATGCTTGTTGTCCCTTAATAATGGTGCAAGGGACTGCTGGAGTTGAAGCTCAGATTGCTGGAATCAGACTGATGGTATCTGTTGGCAGTTGCTCTATCAGGCCAACTCTGAAAAGGTCAGCAGCCTGATCTTCCCATCAACTAACACAGAAAGCACACTCAAAATCAAGCAGAGGTTCTAAGACTGGATGTCTCCCTAGGGGAGAGTTCTTAACTTCTGCATCTGGGCCATAAGCATTCCAGATTCAAACAGCCTTTTTCATTCTGGAGTCTATGCCAACTTTCCACCTCCTTTCCCCATCACCTACTCCCGCAGGCAGCATGCAGGCATGCTCCCCAACCCAAACCCTCTCCTGCTCAATCAGCTGTCACGGGCCCCACATTCCTGCAGGACTCCCAGAATTGGCAGCTCTGGACACATGCTCTTTTCCACCCCCACAAGTATGCAAGCAGGTGTGAGGCACCACAACTTCCCTTGTTCCTAGCCACTTCCACCCAGGCAGCGTGAATGAAGGCACAGCCAGAGGGGCAGATGTTCTGTTCCCCTCCATCCTCTTTGCATCCCTCCGGGGAATGTACAGAAATAAAAATCAATCTCTTCACCATCGTTGAAGTGCCCAGAAAAGATGAATCTTATGTCTCTGAATATATAATTCCTCTGTAACTCACTCTAACAGGGACTTTACACCAATGGTGAAAATGAGAAAATCCATGGCTCTTGGTGCATCGCAGCACACAGTTAGAAAGGAGTATCTGGAGCATGTGCAACCTAGGTCAGTAAAGTTACTGAACACTGTGTAAAACAAATGGCATCTGTGTTGCTCTCACACCAAAAGGACCCTCAATGAAGGGATTTTGTAAAAAAAAAAAAAAAAAACCAAAACAAAACCCATACTCAAACATTTGTTAGTGAAGATCAAGAGAGAAAAAAAATCCAAGTTTTTCACTAGTCATGAACAAGCAAACACTGCTCGTTGCTTTCATCCAACCAGCCAAGTTATAAGCTGATGGTAGTTACTACAGGGTTACAAAGACAAATAAAACATGGCAACACAAAATTACCCTATTCACATCAGCCAGGAATACCAGAACTACCATATCAAAATGCCAGGAGATCCAGGTTTTAGGTGTTCATCATCAGCTCAGAGAGGATCAGGCTGAGCCCCCTCCCCAGTGTTGTCATCCAGCCTCTGGCAGCAGGGATGCTGTCCCCTCCTGTGCAGGAGAAACCAGGTGTGACTCTGCTCAGTTTATCAGACCAAGCACAGCCACATCTCAGAACATTTGCACTCTGGGTCTAAGCATCTGTTCACCTATCTGTCACAGCAGAAGCTGGCATCGCTACAACTTTCTGTCTATCTCACATAGCCTGTGCTTGCCTTCCCATGCCAGCTCCTCCGTCTGAACACACTTGTGAAAAGCTCCAGTATTTGTAAACCCTTTCACTGATCAGATTTGCACTTCCAACCACCTATTACTGAATAAATGTCCTACACTGGGAGGAGAACTGGGAAGAGAACTCTAGAGAAGAGGTCTTTGGCCGTTAAAGAAACAATTAGGTACAATCCCCTATATAGGTTTAGGAAGGTATTTTGCATTAATTATACAAAACGCTTTTCTATACTGACAGTTACACTTTTCTCATTCCTATTGAGATGGGTTAGCTTACACAGAAATTAGTTTCTTCTTGGTTAATATTAAGTGGTTCAAATGCTACAAGAGGAGTAGTTGCCTGGCACATTTACAGTTATCCATTGTATCAATTATTTCATGAATGATAATGAGCATGGGGCACTGCAGGGTACTGGTTTTATCCACATCCCAATGAGTCTTTTAAGTACTGAATAAAAATATAATAAAAACTAGGTGAATGTAGTTTGGGCAGTCTATACCCTATAGGTAAAACCTATATGCAAAAAACCCTTAAACTTCAGCACATTTAACTTTTTTCTTTCAAACAAGTGGGATTTTAATTAAAAAATAAATAAATAAAAGAAGCCCATCCATTTTGTGCTGGAAGATTCAGCTCACAAGCATGTGCAATGGACCAAGCTGGTGGGTTTAGAGGGACAACCACCTTTCTTTCCATAAAGAATGGTCTGATACCTTTTACAAAATTCAGGCCATCCAGTGTTAATCTCATGACTGCACGGGACCATGTGGGGTCCCTGAGCTAAACTACCGCTTTTGGTATTGCTATAAGGTGTATCAGTAGCTCTAATTAGAAAACACCTAGTTTTTACATCTTCCACATGGCCACAAAAGAAGTCACAAGCCCAGCTTGCACCCAGCTGGTACATACATTGTGCCATCCCCGCACTGTCTGCGAGCCCTGGCATGATCCAGTGACGCCAAACACAACTCTTAGTGTCAGCTTCCTGCCAGGCATCTACCCAGAGTGTTACAGGACAGCATCAGCCCCAGCAACCAAAATGTAATCTTTTACAGGTGGGTAAACTGAGGCATGAGGATCTCCTCTTCCTATTATGTCCTCCTCCCTCCAACCTCATATTGCTGCCATGCACAAGATGCATTGTTGTTCCTTTACCTTCTTTTCCACAGTGACCTTGCACCCATGCTCCCATCAAGCTTACTCAGCACAAGTTTAGGAGAGAGGGAGGGCAGAGTGATGTTGTCTCCAGCACCCTGATATCATCACACTTTTCCAGCTGTGCTGCCCAGGAGCAAGCTGCCTATGTTATAACACTAACCCCTGCAGCTGTTTCAAGCTGTTGAATGGAAAGATCATAGAATCACAGAATGGTTTGGATTGAAAGGGACCTTAAAGCTCATCCAGTTCCAACCCCCTGCCATGGGCAGGGACACCTTCCACTAGAGCAGGTTGCTCCAAGCCCCTGTGTCCAACCTGGCCTTGAACACTGCCAGGGATGGGGCAGCCACAGCTTCTCTGGGCACCCTGTGCCAGGGCGTCAGCACCCTCACAGGGAAGAACTTCTTCCTTATATCTAACCTGAATCTCCCCTCTGTCAGTTTAAAGCCATTCCCCCTTGTCCTGTCCCTCCAGAGAAGAGCAGAGGGGGAGAATCCCCTCCCTTGACCTGCTGGTCACGCTGTTAGTGATGCCGCGCATCACTGAGTGCAAGCGAAAAACAGTGCCAGGGGCTTGGCTACACTGTAAAGATGAGGTGCTCAGATTTGTTCTCCCATTTCTTTCCATCCCACTTCTGCCCTGTTTGACCACAGGTGGCTTTTGCAGCAGTTCCAAGGCAGAGGGTGACACCCGTGTGCACAGCACCCTTGCCACTCTGGCTTACACCATGGGGGGCACCCACCTGTTCTGCAAAGCATGGTAGCTACGAAGGGTGTTCTGGGGGGGTCACACAGCCCTCAGTCTGTGCACTGCACCCTCCCAGGCTTGAACTCTACTTCAGAGGAACAAATGAGCATAAGAAAGCACCCTGAGCACCACCCATGTAGTATCATGGATAAGCAACACTGGGAACACATTGCATTGAATGGCAGGGGCTTTTGGGTTTTAGGTAATTTATCCATATTGCTTGTGTGGGATGGGAAATGCGCCTTCCCAAACTATTACCTTTCACAAACTGATCAAATAGGTGTTTCTTCCCTTCTACCCTAAACATTCTGAGCAGTAGAGAAATGTTTAAAGACAAAAATATCCTTTTCAAGTTGCACAGTTATCTGTGATTGTGAATTACATTAAAAAAACCCAAACAGGTTACATCCTTTTTTAAAATTAAAAATGTTGTCTACATGGAGCAAGGGGCCAGGGTTGTACCCGATATAATAGGACCAGTACAATGCATCTCCCGAAGTGACCTACATTAGATTTACAGGTTTTTCCCATTTTTGCCTTTTTTAATTTTTTTTTTTCTTTTTTCTTACATTGTAATTTGGGAGCATCCTCAATTTCCTCAGAGTTAAAGCAGCAAATTGAAAAGTAAACTGATCACTCTATTTCTTACTAGACTTCTACAAGACCTAAACCAAAATGCCCTTTAAAAGTATATACTATATTCTGCTATAAAATCAATGCTTAGTGTAATTTTCTTCTGTGGGGAAAACCACATTTGAATTGCACTCTGCTTTTTTAGCAGGGAAACTTTTCCATGTTAAAAGCAGAGTGACCATATAACTCTGCAGTCACTTCCAGAGGTTTGAACACTCACCTAAGACAAAGAAAGTAGTAAGATGAGGACAAAAACCAGGGAGAAGACTCTGTGGTGAAAGACAGCCTGCAATAAAACTGCACTAAAGTAAATGAAACAGGACCAGGAAGTGCTGCTGGGTGCAGGAACTTGATCATCCTCACTGCAGGAACATCCTTAGCATGGTTTTGGCTGAGGCAAACTCAGCCCACTCTCTCCCATCATTTTCCAGGCGCAGTTCAGGAGTTTGCACAGGACAACATACATCCTGACAGGCAGTGAGATGCAGCAACCGTGTTTTGGAGTTTAAAAGGCTTTAATAATACCACTGTGGTGCCTTTGACATCAAGGCCATGAAACAGTGACAATCATATTTAATTTACTAGTTAAGGCACAGAGTAAAGGGCATGGTTTCTTAAGTGCTTTCTGTGCCACAAACTCCTTCCAAGAACTTGCGCACTTCATCCCATGCCTCAGTTTCCCAACCATAAACAACATTTTGATAGCACTGTCCTCTCACAGGGTGGGGTAAGAACCTAAGAGGCACTCTGAGACACCCTGTTAATATTATCAGCAGGACAAGAGATTGGTCAAAACCTCTCTGCAAACATCCACCCATACACATGGATTCATTTCCAGTCTCCTGGGGATGTTATTTTTTAAAGAGCTCTTATGGAGAAGAAAAGGCAATCATGGTTAATGGCATACTTCTAAAGACACCAGGTTGGGGAGGACCTAGGTTATGGTTTGTATTCCTGTCTGTACCAGTGTGACCTGTGGAGTTGGTTGGGTTCAGCCCTTTGTCTAACCCCAGCTTGCAAAAGCCCCGATCCTCCTGTCCTGCCTGACCAAAGAGCCCCATCAGGATTGCAGACCAGATCCAGCTCCCTGCTCCTCCTCCTCCTCCTGCAGCAGCAATCTGGCCATTTAAATATTAAACTGATGTACCTGGAAGAAATGCCTCTATACTCTGGAACTTAGATGGGGTTTTTTTTGATGGGACCAAGCTGCGGCATCAGAAAAAGGGATAAAATGGAGAAGTGCCCTCCCAGCACAGGACAGCTGAAGCGGTGTCACTCAACATGCCGCTGTCAGCAGGGTGATTGAGGTGGACAGGAGGGACGGAAACGGCCGCAGGCTGTAAAGGACACGGGCAGGTGGGACAAGGGGGTGATGGGGTGGGCTGGCCTGGAGGGTAGAAGATACAAAAGGGACCGTGACAGCCTGCCAGGGCAGGGACCATGCAGGGATGGCAGGCAAGCATCTTAGGGGCAGAGCAAGGCAGGGAGGGAAGATGAGTGTGAAGAGCTAACGGGCAACTCAATGCCAGGGTGGCGGAAGGCTTTTCTGCCCTGAGCAGGATGAGACAGGCATACTGGACTTTAGCCATAGACCTAGGAAGGGAATTCAGAGGAAGCTGATACAAGGTGGGGGAAATGAGCCCAGATGGTAGAAAACTGAATAAGGGGAGGGGAATTTAACATGGTTGTCACTAGGAAGAAAGAAAAAACAAAGAGAGTGGTAGAGAGGAGAGTGGGAGAGGGGGAAATGCTCACTTCCCTCTATATGCTTTCACATACACAGAGGGGCCAGTAGTATAAGCTGCTCGAAGTGCTTTTTTAGCCTCAGCCTTTGCTAAGAGACTCTTCGGCACCCCCAGACACAGGCTGCTTGCTGGATAGCATTTCTGATCACACCAGCTCCTGCTTCCTTGGGGACACCTTGAAGGGGAGGAAAACACCTCTCACTGAAGATGCCAGCCTAGATAACAACCCTGGGGTGCTATGAAGCAACAAAGGACCCAAGAGATGAGGATGAAGATACGAACTGCTTCTTTGCTGAAGGTAATGTCTGAGATTTACTTTTTTTTTAATGCAATATCTCCTGCATTGTGAGAATTGCTGATATCTATGGCCAAGCCTAGAGAGCGCAGGTGAGAGCATCCTGTGTGACATAAGGGGAAGCATCATAAGGGAACATAAGGAAGTCTGGGCAGGGCAAAAGATGCTGAGGATGGAAAAGGGAAGGCTGGTGAGGTGGTGTCCTCGTGGTCCAAACAGGACCCCAGACTCACTACCAAGCTCCCAGGGACCAGACCACACTGCCTGGATGCAGCCTATGGCTGTGGTTTTGAGGCATCCTTTCAAAGAACAAATTTTCGGGCTCATACCTATTGACAGACAAAACCAATGAATAAGTTTGGTTTTCAGGAACATCTTCAGAAATAAAGGGTTTGGTTCACAGGGGCAGAAGAGTTGGTGTTTGGTGCCCTGTTGGCCAGCTCTCTTAGCTCACAAGGCTAAGAGACCCAGTGATCCAGAGGGAACAGAGCCTGTAGGATCTTGGATGGTCAGCATAGGTTGGAAGGCCAGTGTCATCTCCCAGGAAGCTCTACAATCTCAGATGGCCCCTGAGGAGTCTTCTTGACTACAAAGAGTACCCAGGTGTGAATAACACCTTCCACCTGACTTTAATTCTCACCTTGAAACAAGTGGTCATCAGCAAGTTTCCCTGTCCACCCAAGCCAGCAGTTAGACTTTGTCTTCTCCACACTTTTTGATGTATTTATCATCCCAGAATCCTTATTAGACAATTAAGTGCTTTATCCATTTCAGAGATGGAAAGCAAGGGTACAGACACTCATAGCTCCAAATTTGTCCTCATTAAACTTATACCCTTAAGTGAGGATTCTAAGTGCACAGTCAACCCTGGCTCTTTCTGGAGTAAACAGAGAGAGATGTCCCCTTCTTGACACACTCCTGGGCCCCCTCTATAGGCCCTTGCCCTCCATAGGTGTCTGCCCCATGTATTTCCAGCCTGTTAGTAGTATTGCTTATTTTAATTGGGAATGCATGACTGAAGCTGTCAAGGGTCCAGCATGGCTCACTGCATCCGTCCAACTCCCTGCACTTGGACCACATGTCAAAGAACTAACCAAAAAAGAATCTAGAGGAAAAGGGCACTGTCCTCTTCCCTTCACACCCACTCTCTGAGCATATCATTTGGCCTCCTGGCCTCCAGGAGAAAGTTTCAGGCTGGGGAAGGGTTCATGACATGAGGTGATCCAAAAATCCCTAGTTAAATGGCATTAGGTGCAGAAAGAAGAAAAAGGAGATTCCCCACCTTTTCAAGTCAGTGGCAAAAATACTACCAGCTTCTCAAGGGACAGTTATTCTAAATTACCAATTCTCTAACTTTACTAGCATTCAAGATATAGGAGAAGGAAAGCTGAGGGACAAGGAAGGCTATACTGAACCTGTATGGGCATGGCTCAGGCTCTCCAGTTTGTCCCAGGCAAAGTATTTCACCTCCATGCCTCAGTTTCCCCACCCATAATCTGGGGATACTGGTGAGCAGGCTTGGCTTAAGGACAGTTATTTTGCTCTGGTGCAAAGGGTCAAAGTGGATGAATAAAATATGATAGGACTGGATGTTTCAGAGGTGCTTATTGAGGCCGTATCCCCACTGACTGCAGGCAGAGAGCCCATTACTGTAGTTTATGGAACAAATTCAATAAGCTCTGAGACACCCTCATGACACCCAGGCGTACAAGGCACCTCCAAACCCCAAGTGCCTAAATATAGTCTCTGGCTAGACACAGGCAATGTTTTGCAGACAGATGTAAACTTGCTTTGCTGAGTTCTAAGCTTCCTGAAAGCTGTGGTTAGGACAGTGTTTAGATGAAACTATTTAGCCGTGTTGCACAAATATGCCCTCAGACAGCTAATTTGGTTCCCAAGGCTAAAATGTTAACCTAAGTGATTTGCCCACAATCACACAGCAAATTTGCAAGAGAGGAAAGAAACAGCTCTACATGAGTTTTTACTTGGTACAAGGTGCCCTTTGATGTAGGTGGGGGAACAATGAAGTGGTAAATTCCAACTATGCAAAGGTTTGGGATCAAATTCTTCCTGCAGACAGAGTATTCAGAAAGATTAGAAAGAGAAATTGCAGTACCTTTTAGATCCCAGGTTGAGGTTTTTTCCCTCCCTTTTAAGTCAGTGGGATGACTTTTAGTTACCCATTCCTTTCTCTGCACTGCTGTCACATCAATGCACCTCACTATGCATGTGTTTGTAGACAGGCAAATGAAAGGCTAAGCAGCCTCCATCCTTCCACTAACAACTGCTCCTTGGAAAGCATTCATCTTGCAATCAAGGGTGGAAAAAGAAACTTGACAAAGAGCCCAGATGAGTGAGTGCCTGAATGCCAGGCATATTAGAGAGCTTGTTTCGGGAGTATCACCTCCCTTCTCATACCCAGTGGCAAATCATCCCAAACACAGTGACCCTTGGAGGACAACTGCTCCATTCTTTCCTCCTTCTCTTCCTCATGCCAGGCAGGGACAGATGTGGCTCTGGATATGCCTGAGATGATTGGGTTACTCTCAGTGGCTCAAAAAGGCATGATCTGTTGGCTTAGTTAGCATATGTGCTGTTCACAATGAATATGATGTTCTGTGTAATCAAAAAGAAAGACACTGGCGCTAAATAGGTGCATTTATACCCTATTGGCTTTCTTCATTGCACGCTTTTATTGCCATTCTTGTCAATCTTTTATGCTCAAGTATGTATCCTTTTCAGCTCCTTAACTTTTAGTCACATAGTTATAAATGCCCAATCCGTGTTTCTTCATTCTACCTGTTTTCTGAATCTTGGAACTGTTGTGTCTGGAAAGCCAACATAGTTACTGCAACAGTCTCAATTCATTCAAGTCATTAGATTTAATACAAATCTTGCTTAAGTTCAGGTTTAGCATCACCAATAAATTTCCATTTATATATAAGATTTTAAAATCCCAGTCCACAAATTGTACCAGAATAATGAACATAAACAAGGAATATTTGCCTACCCACATGCTTGGGATCAAGGATCTTTCAACTGACTAAGTGTCGTCACTAATCACTCTGAACCCACTATCTGATCCCAGAATTTGTATGATATTTTGTTATAGGCCTATGAGAATATAAAAAAAAAAAAAAAAAATTAAAAATTAAAATTAAAGAAATATAAGAACAGTAAGTAGCTATAAATAACCCTTACAATTTGTTGAAGGATGATATATTTTCTACATATATTAAACAAGTCTAGAAATGCATTATGCCAAATTTCTTTGCTCTAGAGCTCTTCAGCTTATCTCAAAAAAAAGCAACAAGGAAGACCTTCAGAAAGTAGTAATCTTGGATAAGGGTTGTTAGTTTCGCTATAAGGACACTGGAGTTTAGAAGGCTTAGCAGAAGTCAGGAACCAAAATGAAAGGTTTGCTGAAGAGGACTGCTGCTCATGTCTGAATGACAATTTTACTACCTTCTCTTTAATCCTTTTTAGACCCCCCACCTTTAGGCAGATATTTTATTAAACCCATGAATTTTGTTGATGCTGCTATTTCCTTCCCTATTTTCTAGATAGAAAATTTCCATTTTTCCACTTGGAGGAATGGGACTCCTGTCTCCTGCCCTCAGACTCTAGGTTAAGCTTCTGGGCCCCCACTGCCAGTCTGTAATGGTATGTGTCACTGCCAAAGCTGCCAAAAGCCCAGCGCAACGAGGTTGGACATACTTCTCTGTCTCCAACACCTAATGAAGTGAATATCCCCTCCTTGAGCTTTTGTCATGCTCAATAGCCACATGTCTGAAGGTACAGTAAGGTACTTGATAGCAAATAGGGTGGGGATTCTGCACACCTGGTGCTGGTCCCATTTGTCCATTTCCCTCTGATGGGCCTCAGTTTCCCTGACTGACAAGTTTGCAATAAAAACTTTTATGCAACTGGAATGAGAAGCAAGAAATCTGGGGTTAAAGTTTAGGTGGCAACCCTAAACTGAATTCATTAGCAGTTACCATTTTTCCTTAGTGAAGAAAATCTTTTGCAATAGCACATGGCTGTTGCAGGAGCCCTTATTCCAGTCTTGTTCATGGTCTTAAATGTAGCAGAGATGAAACAGGGTTGGTCCTACCTATCTGATTAAGTGCTTATAATCATGAATAATACAAACCATGCAGACCCACATGAGGGCTAATTGGGCTAGGAAGAATCATATATTTATTCATGACTGTTGACAGTGTATATAAACAGATTCCTGCATTCAAAAGAGTGGGAAGCCACATGGCTCTACTGAAATCCCTGGGAGTTTACCCTCATATCAGCAAGACTCAGATTCCTCACAACTACTGAGGCAAAAACCTTGGTGTAACTGGGTAGTAAATATTACATTGGGTTCTCAAATCAAATTTCAAATGTCAATTCAAAATGTAGGAAATGCTCCTATAATATTGGTCTGACTTGCATTTAAAAAAATAAATGCTGGGGGTCTTTTTAACACCTGTGTTACTCTTAGAGTAAAGAAAGCTCTCTGTATAATGCAAATGAAGACACCACTACTGATCCTGTGGACTTTTAAACAGTATCATCTACTGGGTCACTGCATGACTCATCTTTCACTAAAATCTGCATTTATTTGTTTTATCAGTTTCTGGCACAACAGAAGTAATGACTAAGAGTGTGAAATTCCCTGCCATGAATTGTTCTAGAAATGACAAAGGTATTTATTCTGCTTTAAAGCAAACAAGCAACTCACCCCAAAAGCCACTCATCTCTTCACTGCAGTCAATAAGTCTTTTTATATGAGCAAAATTACTTAAAGCAGCATGTATAATATCACAAAGTTTTTAAGTGAAAACAAATTTGAGCCACTCCTAGACTCATCAGCCTCTAAATCCATGGAAAAGCAAAGCTACTAATGTTGTATGAGCTGTGAGTTTATATTTGTAATTACCACAGGTTTTCCACTCCTGCCTGCAGAAATCTGCTGGATTGCTGCTACTTAAAGGGATGCAGCTATTATCTGTCCCAGGATGTCAAGTGTAGTGATAACCAAGGCTTGAAACACTGCTTAAGCAAAATACCAGCAAAATAATTTCTATCACAAATATCTGTAACCACTCTGGTTGCTTCTCCACTGTTGGCATATACAGCAGGGTCCAAGCTAAGGCTCAGGAGAGAAGTATGGCTCTCTTTTCTCCTGTGAGCTTCCCGTGCATCACAGGCCACCCCTGTATGTCTACACAGAGAGCATATGAATCCCCTTCCATGTCCTGTCATAGCCAGAAACTATTTAGTTCTCCAAGTTTGGGTTTAAGTAAAAGCATAGTTTATTGACCCATTCAGCCCTAGCTGAGTGTTACAGTGAGCAATGACATGGGACAAACTTCAATCCTAAACCCTTTTGTAGACATACATCATGTAGTGACAGATTTACTGAGTAGCTTTACAAGGAGTAAAAGTAAAGGCAGAAAAAACAAGGTGTTTGCATGTGAGAAGTGAAAAAATTAGTAATGTCAGATACTGGGGGAAGTTACAAGAGAGAGATTTTCTGAAGTAGCATCAAGCAGGGAAACATCTCTGCCACAGAGGAGGATTGAGAGAACCCATTGGGAGATACTCTGACCCAACTTCTTGAACACACAATAAATTGTTTGAAGAGTGACAGCAAAGTTGTGAAGTGGCCTCAGTCTCCAAGGAGACCTGAAGCCTCTCAGGACCTCAGAGTCCACATCTGTCCAGCACCTCTCACTAGGGTCTGTCTTCAAAGAAGCTTTGTGTTTCCTTCAAAGCTTGGGTTTTTCCTACCTTGGGTTTAGTGCTTTTTATTGACTGAGCTCATTCCTTAGTCTTTTGGCTCTTTTGGAAGAGAAGACATGGGAGAAAAGCTTATTTTATTTTCCTGTTCTGTATACTTGTGTGGACTTGTTGCATACCATGGACCCTTAAAGGTGCACCAGGACATGACACAGGTTGGAACACAGGAAATTCCAATTAGATACTGGCAATCAGTGTTTTTGCCATGAAAGTGGTCAACTTCTGGGCCAAAGAGCCAAAGAGGCTGAGACATGTCTGTCTTTGGAGAGATTCAAACTCAGCTAGACTTGGTGCTGAGAAACCTGACCTAAGCTGGCCCTGCTTTGAGCCAGGAGATGCACAAAAGGCCTCCAGACATCCCTTCTGATCTAAATGCCTGTGACTCCATGGATTCCAAGCTTGTTTCTGAAGAACCAGAGGCCAGGCTCCAGTGAACTGCTGTCTGGTTTTGATTGCATTGCCTACTTGGCTCTCCTGAGCAGGGACTACCTCCTTGTATGAGCAGTTCCTCTCCTCAGCCAGGTCAAGGCCCTGCCTCAATACCAATAATAACAAAAAAGTGAGAGAAAAGAACATTATCTATCCCCTCACACTCATGTGACTTGGTTTTTTACAGAAAACTCTAGTTTTTCAGGATTTTGGGGCTATCAAATCAAGTCCAAGACATGAGTTTCCAGCTTTCAGCATTGTGCAATGGCACACACAGGAAAGACTGCAGATGATGGGCACTGGAAAATCTGAACCACCTGAAATATACATCCAAAACATCCCAAACTGACCAACAGCACCAGTGAAATTACAGGGGTTTGTGCTGCGCTGCTTTTCCAAAGAGGAAACAGATCAGCAACTCTGGAACACATCTGAGAAGCAACATCACCTCTTCAGGAGTGGAGGATGGATCTCCTGCTGCCCAGAGGTTACAATCCAGACTTCTCTTATGAGATGACATGCTTCTTTATATCCCCATAGGGATTAGGCTGCTATGGAATGTAAGGAAGTGTGTGGTTTCAGGGAGACATCGCCAGTGTTCTCTGCTTCCAGCTACAGCAAAGAGTCAAATGCTTTTCTGTAACTGCATTTTATTTAAATCTGAGTTTGTCGAATATAGTCAGGCAGCTTACACTCACTCTACAGTGCACTCAGTGCCCGTGGAAATCACACAGGGATCTACAAATCTGAAAAAGTTGTGAATCCACGCGAATTTGATAACAAAAATGTATTCTGCACGTCTTTCTCTGGAAAAATCACCCATAGGACTATAGGTTTCAGCTAGACAAAGTAATCTTCACACTATACAAGTAATATTTACAAAATAATATCTTACCCTGAAAGTGCTTTTCAAGGGCATTCTGAAAATCACCACATCTGAGAAAGCCTCAATAGCTGTCATCCATGCTCAGCTGGTGGAAAATATTCTGGATTTAGTGACATGGAGAAGGAATTAAACAGCACTGGGTAGGAATGACTTGCAAGGAACAAGACAGAATATGATCTAGACCTCACATCAGTTACAAAACTCTTCTCTTTACTCCAAGTGACCCATAACAAGATCTTCTTTAGGGGTATTAAAATGAATGCTACAGATATGGGAATTGCTGTAGTGGATTGATCAAGTTTAATTCAATACACTGTCTCAGTACAGTAATAGAGCAGGCTGCAGAAAGTTGCCTTACATTACCTTCTTCCACTATAAACCAAACATTCAAAAGTTTAGGCAGTTTTCAATATGTCTTATTTAAAGAAAGCATTTAGGAAATCTTTTGAAGATATGCAGTGATAGGGACTGTTGCTAGTGTTATAGCCTATAACACTATATATATATAGTTATATAGGTAACACCATATATATGCTATATTATATGCTATATATTGCACTGTGTATATATAGAGAGCGCTATAGGTATTGAAATGTTTTCAGACCCTCATTTCCCATGGGAAATTGTAGGAATTCCACCCCAAAAAAGCCTCAACAAATTGGATCTACTTAGTTTAAGGACATGTCTATGCTACAGTGATTAATGTTCACAAATTAATTTTGACCTGGCTGTGAGAGGTACTGATAGCAGATAGACCTCATCATTCTGAAAATTTATACCCATGTATTTGTCCAAATTCAGGCCACTTGTGTAGTTCAGTCTGGCCAGTACCTACTGTAGTGGCCTACTCTGCTACAGGAAATGGTGGAGCCAACTAGCTGTTATCACTGTAGCTTATGTTCCTTGGCCTCATACTCCAAAGAGGCTTTGTCATCTAGGAGTCCAAATTTCACTGTCTAGACCACTATTAGTTCACTAAATCGTGCTAGAGCCTCTGTTCTTGCCCTCAAATGGGAAAAAAAAAACCTATTCAGCTCTTCCGCCTTCTGGAATAGATGGTCATCTTCAAACTCCCTGGTAGGAATGGTTCTTGACCTGCCCTAATTCCCAAGATGAGCTTGGGAAATGTTAGGGTCAAAACAGCAACTGTGCTAAACAGCACAAACCACTGAGTTCCTGTGCTTGTATCTCAGCACTATGTAATATACTAATATAGACCCTGAAACCATGACATTTATGTTCATCAGCCACCAAGATGCTTTGCAAAATTTCGGTCTGAATCAAAACCAAGGCTTCTGCATCTGACCCAAACCATGTGATCTCCTAAATGTAATTCAGAAAGGAACTTGTCAAACATTATTTCATCCTGTCCTTCTTCTACAGATCTAACTCTTAGGTTATGAAGAACTAATTCTGAACAGAGTAGAGGAAAATGATCCTTTTTTTCTTTAATCATAACTACACCAGATAAAAGGGCACCCAATGGAAAGAGCAGGCAGGGATTTGAATCCTGACCTCTCTTCTCTCCCTGGCTTTGCTGATCAACCCATTGTCTGTGTCTCAAACACAACACTTCCTTTCTGCACCTGGTGGTCTTTTCATCTCTTAATACATTGATGACATGTTCTCTGTGGAGCTCTGGATTTTATTTAGTTGTCTAAAAAGATATTCCTGGAGGCACCTTAAGAATGGTCCACTGGCTTCCTAGCTATGTCTTTTTTCAGGTATATCCTATGACATACCTGCATGTCCCACAGAATCATAGAACCAGCTAGGTTGAAAAAGACCTTTAAGATCATCAAGTCCAACCTTTACCCCAGGACTGCCAAGTCTGCCACTAAACCATGCCACTAAGGGCCTCATCTACATGGTTTTTGAACAGTTCCAGGGATGGTGATTCCACCACTTCCTTATGGCTCCTCAGATGATGCCAGAATCTTACGTGTTGGCAAATGAAACCAATCATTCTGGCCATTCAGCCGAACCTGTCCCTACTCTTGAGAGACTGTATAAATTTGGGGTTTAAATCTGGAGTGGAATCCCACCCCTTCTTTACTTTCTGCAGCTGTCCCCAGCCTGCAAACGCCTGTTCCACTGGAGCCTGCAATCAGCATTAACTCTTGCTGCACAGCATGGGCCAGGATTAAGTTACGAGCACACACTTGCAAGGACACATGAGAAGAAATAATGCAGACTAGTGATGCAGACATGGGGCTAAGGTTTAGGAAAACTTATAGCCTGGCTGGGGGTCAAGGCCACTGTTTTAACTCTGTTCTTTCCTTCATCCTCTGGTTGGGTGTCAGGCCCCGACTGAAGGTAAAATGATCAAACAGTTTAGAGACAGGTCTAACTCTTCCTCATTTCCATCAACTTTGCAACAGTCTAGTGCTGATGGGAGGGTGCCTGTAGCTGAAAACTGCTGTTCCTTTCGCAGCAAGGCAGATGTGTCCATAGGGAATATGGAGTTTGTGTCGCTGACACTTTCCTTGCTAATGAGTACCCCTGAAAAAGCACAGAGAAAATATGACCAAAGCAGATGATTCCTGAGTTTACTCAGCTTAATATTCCTCCTAACACTGCACACTGAGAGGACAAAGGGGAAAAGAAAAATGAAGAGGGAAAAGCATTTTTTTCAGAGAAAACTGTATCAGCTCCTGAAAAACCACACGCACATGGAAAGGGGCCTCTGCGTGAGCTTGGAAAATGCTGCTTTTGTCCTGTTTGGAGACTGCCCCGTGCCCTGCTGCTTGTGGTCTCCAGCAGCTGTCTCCTCAATGGGGATCCCAGGTACAGCTGGAGGGCTTGAGTGGCTCTGAATGTGATTCCTGACTGACAACTGGCAGGTGACTTCCCTTCAATGGACAAAGGGGCATCTTTCCTCCCTTCCTCCCACCTCCTGGTTTTTCTTTTTTGTATTGTTTAAAATTAAAAAAAAAAAAAAAAAAAAGGAAAAAATTAAAATAAGAAGACAGAAAGTAGCAGGAAGAACCATATGAAGATAAATCCTGAGGCACATGTTGCTGTGGCTCAGGATGGGCAAATGCCAGTCCTTCAAGCTTTAGCAAACTTTCCTCACTCCCCATGTCCTGGCTTGTGAGCTGGGACAAGATTCCAAAAAGACCCAAGACTCTATGAAACACCTAGACAGAGCCCTAGAATTTGGCTCCCGAGGCTTCTTCCCATCCTGAAATACTGCTGACTTATGCGTTAGTAAGAAGTTCACCCTAGTCCCCACTAGCAGGAACTGGGGCATCGTATGGACCCAGTGCATGGACCAGTTCTCAGCCAAAATGGGTGTACCCAGAAGTCATCTAAGATGAAAAGTGGTGAGGTACCCTAAACTGGTGTCCTAAGTGCTGCATCATCCTTCTTTCACTTTAAGCAGTGGTCAGCACCAGTTCTCCTGTCTAACCTATCTAATTCCCTTTTGCAGGTAAGTCACAGTGAAGCCAAGCCAGTTACGTGGTCAGGAGCTATGCTCTGCTCTGGCTGGTCAAACGGAACCAAGCCCATCTTCCTGGGAGGTTTGGTCCCCTTCAACCAGCTATAGCAGTGTTGAAAACAACGAGCCAGGAAAGTGTGCCACTTCCACCTCAGCTTCCTACCAGCCCTTCCTCCTGGATGGATCTGCTCCCCCTCTGAACAATTCCAGAGGTGTATCTGGGGATGAGTCGCCTGGACAGGTTTGGAATAGGATTTTGGTTTTGAAAAAGCATCACTGCAAGGGTCTTGCGTCTGTAAGGACACAGACATGTGCCTACTCCAGCATTAACACAGGCCCAAATCATCACTTACAAGGCTTCCCAGCTCAGCAACATTCAGCAGGTTTCTGAGTCAATGTGGATCTGCAGGATCCTAACATAAAGCCTTCTGTATCTCCCTTTCCTACCAAACATGCATCCATAAACCCTCTTTTGCTAAACTCTGTCAACCCAAGTAATTTGTATTTAAAATTAAGAAGATGTATATCATGAAGAACAAGGGTAACACATCCTTTAAAGCGTACTGTGTCCGTGTGTCTTTTCTCGTTTATTTAATGCAAAAAGGAGCTATAAATAACCATAGTCTACAAGGTAAAGTTTTGTGACCCACAGGAAACAATACATCAGTTATCCCATAGCCTCTTAGCCCACAACACACACACAGCACCTCACATCTTTGTGCAAGGTATTTTCTGTATCTTCCCATACACACCACACTGCAGCAAATGAAGAAAACAGCAAAATAACTTTAAAATTGCTTTGCTGACTTCTTCTCTGAGCCAAGAAATGAATTTAGACATCTAACTTCAGACATCCCACTCTGCAAGTTGTTCACTGTCTTCACCCCACCAAAACATAAATGCAAAGTTATCAGTAAATAAATAACCAAATGTATATCAAGATAAGTTGACAGATGGGAAGGAGGGAGCATGGACGCAACCTGTATGGAATAAGGACTGGCAGCAGTCTGTCCCAAGCAGCTTGGGTCTCCGCTACAGGAGAGCTCCATGGAGTGCCGCATCTTTCCAGTCCCTGCATTTTCCCCATGGGGATGCGTTGGAGAACAACTTCATTTCTGCCAATGTCCTTTGGAAGGCACAGATACACAGGGATAACACTGTACGGGGGGACAGTCTGGTCAGGATCACATGCATATGACAGAGCAAAGGACCACAGCTTTTCAACCCCAGTCACACGTTGTGGGAGTATTCTGAGAGGCAAGAAGTACACACATTGTATGGGTCTGCTGACACTACTGAATCTGAAAGGTTTAGTAAATTCAGGTCAAAAGACGAATTGTTCCAAGTTACCCATGTTTCCTTCTCATGCCAGATACACAATTCATTATGAACAAGGACTGTGTCATCACTGACAGCTCATCAATCTCAACCACCACACAGACAAACTCCACATTTCACTGTCCTAAATCCCTGGAGGTTTCTTAGCACTTCAGGCAAATTGCTCCTGGTTTGAAACAGTTCCTGGAGATGAGTCAAAAGGGGATTTTTCTAACATCTCATTTCTCACCGCATCTCTGCTCCACACAGCCTGGGCTTGCCCACCCTCAGCAGAGCCCTGAAGTAACACCACATCTATGAAGCTGCACCTGCAGGGTGCAGCACTGGGTTGTGCAATAGATACCCAAAGCCTCCTAAAGTGAATCATAGAATCATAGAATCCCTGGCAAAGCAGGGACATGACAGCTAATGCGCAGACAACACCCATTGCACCCTGAAACCCTCTTGCCATTGACAGTCCTGTGCTACCTCAGGGCATGGTGTGACATGTCCCAGCACATCTCTGCACTGCATCTGCCTGTGCTTGGTCTCCCTTACACCAACGTGAGCTGGGTTGGGGTTAACCCTGGTGGCAGCAGTTTTGGCCAGTCCTGGGGCTGCCCTTCCCTGCAGGCACATCTTGATCCTTGCTCAGAAGCACTGAGAGGTCACTGCGATGGTGAACTCGGTCCCTTTTGGTGCTGGTGAGAAATGTGTTGCTCTGAGCCCTGGATTCTCACCCACTCACATCCCTGCAGGAGCTGTTCCTTCAGGGGATGGGCTGTCCACTGCTCAGTGACAGTTACTTGTGGATGGGGGAGAAAGTATAACCTTGTGCCTTTGCAGCTACTTTCTCATGGTTCTTCTTATGGGACTTCTGTACTGAACTCTGTTCCCAAGCAAGTAGAGCATTTCCTTCCCCTAAACCTTCACTTGGGTTTCCCAGGCATGTAAAAAAACAGCAGTAATTGATTTTTACATAATATCCTCTGAACCCTTTTTCATGTTGGTTTTGCTGACACAAAGAAGCCAAAACCTTTGCCTAGAGCAATAACGTAGAGCAGAAAGAAAGGCTGGAAAAGCCATCCCAGCAGGTCGTCTTGTCCCTGGACCTAGTGCAACACATGCTTATATCCAATCCTGTTTTACAGAGATTTGTGCTGAAATCCCATTAAAACAGATGTCCGAGATAAGGTCAGTGCTTGAAGGCTTTCCAAGCAACCAAAAATTGAGAGAGTAACAACCAGGGACTCTGTCATACAGAGTTTACCCAAAAGAAAGGGGTTTAGGCACTTCACATCGCTCCTCTGAAACACACAGTAGCACCAAAGATCAGTATTGCCTGCCAATGCTGACATGCCCCTCAAATACTGTACTTTTCTTTCTGCTTTTTCTTTTTTGGTGTGTGGGTGCCTTTTTGTTTTCCAGCTTTCCCCTTTGGTAGCTCAAACCACTTTAGAAACAGCCTTCAACAACTCTGCATTAAGCAAACTCCCTGTTCATAATAAATGACAACATGGTGCAAATCCACCTTGAGAATATTCTGCAAAATATTTATGTAATTATTTCAGCATTAATTTTCAGAAATGACAGTTTTCAGGAAGTCTCTGTCCCAAAGAAATTTCTGTCTTTCAGAAGAAATCAATGTATATGTCTTGATATTCACACAGAAGAATTCAAAATGGAAGACTTTTGTAAGCTTCCTGTGATCCACTTCATTACCTCAGTTTTTCAAACCCATTTATCACCCAAAAGCTTTTGAGCATTATTCTTATGGAGAATCACTGTTGGCACTTTCTTTCCAAGAGGAAGAGCTTCATCATCCTCTCCTGTCTCCTCATAAATCTCTCATGAGGAGAAGGACCTCTTGACCAGCTACCATTGAGCCATTCCACGAGCCATGTCCAGGTTCTGCCAGGATGCAAGACCATTTAATCCAGTTTAAAATGTCCTTTTATCCCCCTTGAGGGAACAAAAGTCCCCTGTGCACATGCAGAAAGCCTCTGCCAATACCAGCTTTGCTAAAAGAAAGCGGGGGGGAGGGAGGGGGAACACAAAAAAAACCCACAAAAGAAAATACAGCAGACAAACAACCATATGATTAACATTTTACTTTGCCTGATGCAACTTTATATGGTAAAAATCTGCTTGAATCCTTTACAAACAAACTTCAAACTGGGATGATGAGACATTTGGGTACTTTGCCTAATTACCTCCTTCCGCTCGTCTCATAAAAGTTGCTTATCAGTCATCGTCTCTTGTGCACCACAGAACTCTTGTGATACCTGGTATCTCCTGCACTGCTGCTCTAAGAGCTAAATCCCATCTCCCGAGCCAGCCCAGAGGTACCTCTTGAGCGTCAGGGGAGGCAGCAGAGCTGAAGGCAGTGTCTCTGCAGGATTGTGCCAAAGGCTTTTTCTTAAGCTTTGCAGGCTGGTAGTAAGCCTCAAGAGGATTTCTTTCCTTGGCTAGAAGTGTAGGCACATTTCATTTTAATATTTCAATCTTCACGATAACAAAAGTAAAAGGAGAGGGGAAGAAAAGGAGAGCAAATTTGGTTACAATTTTGGAACAACTTTTAAGAAAACCCTTAACTGATTACTTCAAAGAAATGAGAGTTTTCTTACAGCTGTGCATGTAAATCCTGTCTATTTATACAACCTTCCACTGCACTGCACAGTGTGACTTGTACAGGTAATGTGAAGAGCAATCGGAAGATCAACCTGTAATCACTCATATCTTTTATTTTCTCTCCTCCAAAACCTCCTACTCCATTCAGCTTGTTGCCTCTAATGCAATGGCTTCCTCTGAGTGTGTGTCTTATTTCAAGGTTTGGGGTAACCAGAGAGACTTAATTTCAAGTATTGGTACTTTTAAAAGGGTGCAAATCTTCTGAAGTGAAAATTGGACACAAAGACAGTAGTTTCTGTACTGTTATCATGATAATAATGTGGTCATAATTAAATGTATAACCTCTTTTAGTCCATGGATGATAATTTTCTGGATTTTCTACTTGTGGGGTAGTTGTAAATGGATAAAACTGCTATTTTAATCTGTGCCAAATAACTATGTCCAAATAAATATGCTACCAGCCTCCACAACCAAACTTGTTATTACAAATGAAAGGTAAAAATAATACACAGATTTATCTTATGGTATTTATGAAAGTGAAAAATGTGTTTAGATTCTAGTTCAGTATTAGTCATTCAAACTTTTTTATATATCAGCTTCTTTTGTTCAATTTGTGGTCCTTATTAATTATTTCTTGTCCTTATTAGTTATTTCTCTCCATAGACGAAACCCAAAATTGTCACTTGGTTGACTGCAGGTGTATTTCATTAAATATTGAGTCCAATTTCTCTTAAGCTCCTCGGTACTTTTAACAAGAAGAATTCAATCTTAAAAAGGGCTGAAATTATGCAAGTAATTCTCTTGAAAATTGTTTTAAAACCAGAATGTTTCTATTGCTTTTGAGATGGAGAACAGACTCCTGTGTGAATGTCTAGGATGTGGGCAGGTGAGGGAAAATGGTGTTGGAAACACTGAAGTGAAAATATGAAGAAACACCTTTATGTTTTGGTTACACCTATCCCTAGTCTGGAATCACAAGGGAACAGCTACTCCACTGCAAGTTCATGGTGTCCCATGAGAGGTCCTCATGTGCTGCTATACCCAAACATTTCTGCCACTGCCTATAATCCATCGCCACTTTCCAAAGTTTCTGTGGTGGAGAAAACAGACGTTGCTTGACTCCCAGAAGAGCAAAAAGGAAGCAAAGGCCAAAACATGGCTATTGCAATCCCTCCGTGACCCATGTGAGACCTGTCTGTGTGCTGCTTCATAACATCTTCTACCAAATTAGACTGGTCCGTTAGCAATGAGGAGGGTTTATAAACAACAGTCATGAGAACTGTGGCCACACATCTCCTTGGCTGGGAGGCTTATGAGCTACAGCTACAAATAAAACTCTGCTCTGGGAAAGCTGCTTGAATTATTTTTTGCAAAGAAATTATCTCATGAAACATGTAAGTTATCTGATCAAGTCTTTTGAAAGCAAATAATTCACATCCTAATTTGCTCTTTGTGACTATCTGCCATGAGTATAGCTTAGATGAACCACTGTTAAGGTTTTGGCCATATGTTCTCATGTTAACATGGTATAGACACTGTTTGCTTAAAGCAGTGTTCCTTTACTGGATGTGAAAGAGTTTGGCCACAGAAATATTAAAAGAATCACAAGTGTTAAAGACCTGACTCTTTCATGTGGTGGTGCTACTGTTACTATGGATCGTGATGTGTACCTGTCCTGCAATGGTTGGGAGCATGAAACACAGATGTTCAGCATACGTGGGGCTGTGGGTGCTGTCCTTTAAGGGATTGGACTGTACAAACAAGGTTGATCATATAATTTCATGTTCCCCAAGTCAGAGAGTAAACTGTAGTACTCTTATCTTCACAAAAACATCCTCAGTCTCAACCAGGATGGGATGACCTGGACATTGGTTACATTCTTAGAAGTGCTTCTTAAGGAAGAAGTTCTTTACAGTGAGGGTGGTGAGGTGCTGGAATGGGTTGCCCAAGGAAGTTGTGAACGCTCCAACCCTGGCGGTGTTCAAGGCCAGGCTGGACAGAGCCTTGGGCGACATAGTTTAGTGCGAGGGTTTGGAACTAGATGAACTTAAGGTCCTTTCCAACTCAAATCATTCTACGACTCTATTCTATGATAAGCACAGACTTCATTCCTGCAGACCTTTGCTTCTTTCTCCTGGTCTGGAACAATGAATGTTCTTGTGGTCCCATCTACTTTGGTCTCAAGGGGAACTGCAGAAAGAAAAGCCCTCAATAAGCTTTGATACCAGCCCTTCTCATCACTGCATTCAACTTGATGGCTGTCATTCCTCGCCTGATCTTTGCAGTGGAAAATTAACAGACTAAGACCTGCAAACCAGCACTGGGGAATGGATGATGGCTTCCAGCATTGATGGAGAAGCTGTTATAGAAGGAATAAATTACACATTGAATAAAATATGGGCAGGACCACAATTCTTTTTTCTAGCCCTGGTTGGGCACAGCACAGACAGTTCACCCAGAATAAAGAGCTGTTAAAAGCAGCAGCGATGGTCCATTTCAACACAGAAACTACTCAAAAGCTCTGCCTGCTGTCCATCTACTTGCTTTGCTCTTGAAGCCATGGCATCAGCACAGAAAGGACCAGGCCTGGCTAAAAGGTGTCATTCAGGTTAAAATAGGACAGCAGTCTCCTGTTGCCCATCTACTGCCCCCACCCCACTGCTGCGAGGCCACTTATATCTGGGACGGAGACCTTCTGCAGTGTTATTCTCTGAAATCTCTGCCTGGGATAGTACTGGAAACTACACTTCACAATGGTCAGAATTTGCATATGTTTGGAAAAATGATTGATTTCCTTTTCTTACTTAAAAAGAAGAGTCACCTCAAACCCCAGAGAGGTGAAAGGGCTCAGAAATTAGGATCCCCATTGCGTATTTGCAACTCTCTTCAAAACCACTGTGAGTCACTTATTCTCTAATACTTTTCAATTCTGACACTTTCTTACACACAAAATTTTGTGGTCAGGAGTCATTTCTCTGTGAGAGAAAGAACAGGAGTGTGACAAGATGAGGCATGACCGAGTTTTTTCAGATTCTACCCAGAAGTGGGCAAATGGCCGCAGTGGAAAATACTTTATTTCTGCAGCCTGAATATTCAAACCTTCCTGGCACCCCTAAATATAAGCCCTGCGATAGGGATAGAGGCACAGCGAGGGTGATAAAACTAGCTTTCTGAACCTAATTTGGTTTGAAAGCAGCGGGTCATGGAGAACAAGCTGATGGCCAAGCAGCCGCTGGCTAAGTGTTGGTGTTTTGGCACCTAGCACCAACCTCTCAGTGCTCCATGAGAGCCCCTTTCCTACAACATCACCTTGCGCCACCACTGAAATCATGGGCCAGTTTCACAGGTGCTGTGTGGTGCCCTGCAGGGCAAAGACTGCTTCCCCTTGAACCTCACTGGCATCACCGCAGCCCAGGGCTGCAGGGAGTGCCTCTTGCAGATGAGAACTGAGGTTGCAGGGGGACACTGCTCCTATCTAATGGTGCTGCCCCATCTCCCCTCTGCTTTGGTCCCCATCCAGATACAGTTGAAGATTTCAGGGTCAGATTCTCATTTGTATTGTGCTTTTTGTAAGCTTTCTCAAAGAAGTAAGCTTCATCACATTGGGGACCAAGCTACAGGGCTAAATCTCACCATTGTGAGGCGTTTGAGAGCATGAAGTGAGGAATTTCAGCATCCCGTAGTCTGGTATCTCTCCTCTCTTGCATCAGCCAGGAGAGGATACACAGCTGTACAGATAACCTCAAACACTGCTGCATTCCTCGTTTTGTTGTCCTGTTCAAGCCAGGGGTGACACACAGATGTAAAATCACAAGTTGTGCCCATGTGTGAGAAATTTGTGCTTTCAAATTTTAACAGCTGGGAATGAAAAAATTGGAAATGAAAGTATACAAGGATAATTTATGTATGTTGTTTTGGTTTTTTTTTTTCCCAATGGGTGGTGCAAAGAACTGAATCTAAGATGTTCTCCAGACAAGCCTGTGATATATTTTGTTCCCTGTTTGCCACAGATTTTTAGTTTTGGAAACTCTAAGAACTCCAGTGCAGCTAATCCTAATTTACTGCAGAAAAACCACTTGTAGCTGGAGGTGAAAGAGACTGACAAAACTGCAGCAGACTGACAAATCTGCAGCTGGCAACTGGTTTTGAGATAAGGATAAAGACACCAGGGACTTTCTGGCAACCTCCAGAACCTCCAGAATTTACTTTGTTTCAGACAAATTTTATCATAGAATCACAGGATGGTTTGGGTAGATCATCTAGTTCCTTCCCCTCTGCATGGGCACAGACACCTTCCACTAGACCAGGTTGCTTCAAGCCCAGTCCAACCTGGCCTTGAACACTTCTGGAGAGTGGAATTTTAATTGCAATGGTCCCAAAAAAGGACAATAAATATTTTCCAAAGGATAAGAAATAGTCTGCCTGGAAATCTGGCATAAATTTTGTGGAAACAGGAGAGTTTCTCAGTGCTGTGATTGTGAAGGGGTGCTATGTACCAGTTCCCTGCCTCTCAGAGGATCTGTGAGCATCAGGATGGTGAAGCACTATGCATATGATTTGTCTCCAGCTTGGAGCAACACTCTGCAAGGGATGAATGGGTCAAAAATGAAGTGAAGATCCTCCCAGGCAGAACAAGGAATAAAACAACGTGCAAAGGCCTTGAAAGCATAACCCTAGAGGGAAGTAGGACAGGAAGAACTTGTCCCTGTACTCAGTAGGGATGGGAAATAAATGTCTCAACCTGTAGCAAATGAAATCTCAGATTGAGATTTGGAAAATGCTGTGGGCAGGAGCTCTTGGGTGTGAGGCAGCAACAGGGACCTCAGGTTCTTCTCCCCCTGCTTCCTGCCATTCACTGGGGCCAAGATGTGGGCAAGACACAGGATGCAAACAGATAGCACAGCAAACAGAGAATTTCAAAATGAGTTAGTTGTTTGTATAAACCATTCTACCAGATTGAATATGAGCCAATTTTATACATAAAGGATTTCTTCTTGCACAGTTTATAAATGGCTGTGAAAGGTATTGCCACAGGACCACAGAATCACAGAATCATAGAATGGTTGAGGCACTAACCAGCAGGTCATCCCCCAGCCTATACTGCTGCATGGGGTTATTCCTCCCCAGGGGCAAGACCCTGCACTTGCCTTTGTTGAATTTCAAAAGGTTCCCCTCTGCCCATCTCTCCAGCCTGTGTAGATCCTTCTGAATTACAGCACATCACCCTGGGGTATCAGCCACTCCTACCTGGTTTGTATCATCAGGACACTTGTTGAGGAGGCAGTCGATCCGTTCATCCAAGTTAGTGATGAATAAGTTAAACAATACCAGACCCAGTATTGACCACTGGTGGACACTGCTAGTTACAGGTCTCCAGCTACACTCCATGCCACTGACCACAACCCTCTGAGAACTGACATTCATCCAGTTCTCAATCCACCTCACCGTCCACCCATCCGTTCTGCAATTCCTGAGGTTGCCTATGAGGATGTCATGGGAGACAGCGTCTAAAGCTTCAATGAAGTCCAGGTAGACAACATCCACTGGATGTCTTTGAAGCCATGAAAAAAAAGCATCATCAGAGAGATCTTTAACTGATAACAAAACTATTTGGTCATTAACATCACTGATGATAACCACAAAAACAAATAAATGAAGAGACGCATTAAGTCATCTGTGCTCAAGGAAGATCTTTACCCCCTCTGATAATCTGGTTTCAGCCTAGAGCCCCTCTCCTCAGACAATCATTGCACTTCTCAAGTTTTCCTCTACATGCAGACAAGCATCTTATGTTAGCCAGGAGATATTGTCCCTTCCATTAGGCTTTAGGTGCTATTTTGCCCCAACCATACGATGAACCCTTAGGCACTACAATAACGCAAGTAGTGATGCTGCTGCCAATCGGGATCTGGCTGTAACTTGAGCAGTCATATCCTGAACCCACCTCCTGGTCACATAAAGCCCCTCTCCACTTACCCAGACTACATTACAGTTACATATCATTCGTCTATTAATTACCACAGAGCAGGCATCAAATTCCTGCTTCTCATTAGGTCCAACTCACATATCTGGTAGCCCTCATTTTCCCCTGTACCTCCAAATATACCAACCAACAAGATGAATTGAGTGGTCTGCTTCCTTTATGACTTCACAGTTACTGAGTATCTATTAGATATTAGTCATTCAACAGACGTGTCAACCACTGACAGCAACCACAGCTGATGAATTACTGTGATATTGATTTTGGTTGTGTTTGGAAAATCTACACATGCAGTAGGACATGATAATTTCTACTGCAGCTGCTGGGAAGGAGAAGTAGAGGTCTTTAATAGAGGAAAAAGCTTATTTTACCTGTTTTGTCATGTCTCCTGCGCAGAGATCAAGGGGTGGGAAATGGGTGCAGTGATCTAACCAGTTTTAAGGGGACCTCTGGATGTCTCTGATCCAACCATTCAGCCAGAGCAGGACAAAACTAAACTGAACTAAACTAAACTAAACTAAACTTACCTTAAAGTTCAGTGTTTAATCAGAATGCTCAGAGCCTTGTCCAATCAAGTTCTGAGTTTCTTTCAGATAACCACTGGTCCCAGTCTCAGTCTAATAAATGAGCTCCTAGAAATTGCCCACTACAAGGCATAGTGGGTTATGTAATGCTTGTATGTAGGAGGAAGAGTGTTGCCTTATTTATAGGGAGTTATAAGGGTATGTACTCAAGGGGAAGAAAATTTATTCCCTCCAACAAGAAAACATAAGTAAATATCTTCCTATCTGTAATAGAAAAGCTTCTTGTTTTCCAGAAGTAGCATAAACTTTACTGATAAAGACTGAAAAAAAATAAAATAAAATTTGAAAGTATTTGAAGATATCTGCCACTTCTCTTTTAATTTACATCGAGCTCAGTAAGGACACCAGAGCTCTGACATTGACCTGTACTCTGACTTTGAGGGGAGAAAGCGTCATCAAGGCAAACACACTCAGATTTGGGTTCCTGAAGGATCTCAGCTGGTAAAGGACTTAAGCAGCAACTTAATCTCAAGAAAGCTTTCACCAGAGCCAAGAGAAAGGCTTGAGTTGATTTCGAAAGGCTTTAGATAATACTTAATATCTTTTTTGTTTCAGTAAGCATTTGTTAGTGTCCCAGCTTTCAGATCTCCAGCTAGGAGAGAGCTACATGTCAGAATAAAACAAATCCCAAGGGGTAAATTCTAATCTCAAGGGAAAAAAATCACTTTCAATGTTCAGACCAGGAAGAATTGGAAAATAATTATTTAGAACTTGGGAAAATCTTGGAACCAAAATATGAGAGTTCCATTTGTATAATTCAGACCTAGTGGAAGCATTTCAAGAGGTGTATTTCCTACTGAGACCCTCTCATCTTGCCTATGACAATTGCAAACGAATGCGTTCCATAACCATGGAAAGTATTTTTATCACCATTGCAATGTTCTGCAGTAGCTGTATTTGAATGCTTAACTATTCACCTTTGCCCTACTGAGGTAACCCAAACCACTGACACAGTTAGAGTATATGAGCCTGGACTTAGGGTCAGGCTGGTTGAACCTAACCTTCTGCTACCTTGTGGGCTTTTGAAATCTTTTTTCTTCTAAACTTGGAAATTTAACTGACCCACTTTGAATGGATATTTCAGTAAATGGCATTAGAGAAAACCCCTTCTGAGAGAACCATTTCCTTTAACCTCTACATCTCTAGGAGGGAAACTGAATTATACATTTAGCTTTTCAAGCATCAGCATCATTTTAAACAAGCTGATACAGGTTGTGGCTATCCCAGAAACTGGGATAAATTCTACCCTTATTTACATCCTCCTTTGGATGACACAAGGTGAGTAAAATTTCGACTTACACATAAATATTAAGCAAATGTAAAACACACACATGCATCATTTTAGTCTGTAAACACCACCAAAATTAAACCTGAGAAAAGGGATGCATCACCAGTCTGAGATACCGAGTCTTACACAAGGATGTTACACTGAGTCTTACTTTCTGGTGCACATTCTAGCTACTTGTAACCCACTGTCAAAGCAAAGTGACAAGAGTAATATCCTAAGACAGAAATGTTAGAGAAGGATACACTCAACATTCACCCCCTCATTTCTAAAGTGTAAGCCCGTTTCTCAAGAATCTCCCTGAAATTCAGCCTACAAGCAGCATCAACACGCTTGTGTCTGCCCATCACCCACCTATTTATTAGAGAAATACTCATCAGAAGCCTCATCAGAGAAGGTGGCAGTAGCTGGTTTATTTTATCTCATAGCTCATTATGATCAGCATCATTACCTGGGAAGCTGCAGCCTGAGAAATTTGAGCCTGCCCCTCTCTTTCTGTGCCAGTTTTTGTAGCACTCTGGGTGGAGGATCTTCCTTTGAGAGATGCTGAGTTGGGATTTTTGCCTGGGATTTTTGCCAGTTTCTAGTTCCTGGTCCAGTTTCTTCTTTATCCAAAATTTTCCCATCTCTACTTTGCTGCTGTGAGCTCTCAACAAAGGATATTGAATGATGCCACAGAAGCACCCTGTCCCTATAAAATCCCAGTGGCTAAAATATTTACTATAGATTTAAATCCCTGAAAGCAGATGGGAGAGTGAATGCAAACATCCTTCCTTATAGGCAAAGTCTCATTCAAGCTCAAGCCCTCAGCTTTTATTGACGTCCAGGGCTCATCAAGACATCTGCCATGAAAAATCAAAAACCAAGGCAGTTGCTAACATGTAAAGCAACAACAACGACCCCAAGTCACAAAGGGGCACAGCCTTGAAGCAGCCCGACCTCTCCAGGTCTGTAACCCCCTTACAGTATCTTAGTGAAAATCTAGAAAAATACCCCTGCATGCAAAAAAGAGAACCTGAGTGCCACCGTGTCAAATGGAGTCAGTCCGCTTAAATGCGTGGATGTAAATATTGCCTCTTTAAATGCTGATATAGCAGGGTACATCACAGCTGCATTATATTGGTCTCACAAGGATGGAGAGACAGCAGGGTAGGATCAGGAGCTACATGGGATCACTGATCACTGTCACCCAGGACACAGGTCTGGGACACAGGGAGTTGTAGTGCCTTGGGGCTACATAATGCAAGGTATTTTAGCTCCTTATATTTGCAAGTGCAGCATACTATTACCTCTACACCGTGCAGGAAGTGCCTATAGTTCCTACCAGTTTTTCTGCCTACAAGAGGAGTCTTTTTGCATCTCAAAACCTTCAAAGGTTTCTCTTGAACGCCTCTGTCCTCTTCCTAACTTAGGAACTGAAGGCTTAACTACATCCATCACACTTCCCAGAGCCCTTTCCATAGGATCAAAGCCCTGTGTCACAGGACAAGAGCCTGAAATGAAATTAAAAGGTGGGAAGCTCAAAACCGATGTTCACAGTGTTTTTTTCCTAGGCAGAGGATGACTGAACTTGGGTACTCAGTTTCACAAAGAATTCTGATCAAAAGTGACACATCATACCTGAGGCGTAGACATGAATAAAAATAGCTTGATCCAGAAATTTGAGGGGAAAAAATAAGATCTTGAGAAGGAATCTAGTCCCTCAGAAATCAAGACATCACATGGCAAGTATCAGAGAGCAAAGGGATGGGGGCCAGCTGTGCAATATCTGCCCAATATAGGGTGAAAAGACATCAGACTGACCTAGGAGCAAATGGATCCAATCTGGCAGTGCCAGTGGCACAAGTGATTTTGATACCTACAGCATCCCAAGTCCAGACCATGGAGCACATCAACTTATGTTTGACGAGAGGACAACTCTGGTCCCAGTTTACAATTGCACACTTTGCACTCACTGCACTGCGTGCAAAATTTTTGGTGGTTTTCTAATACCATCACTGAGTTTTGTTACTACTTGAGTGACAGGGCTAAAGTAATGACATCACCTACAGGTCTAAGAAAGGGTGAGCCCATATCCTGTCTTCCACCTGCGTTAATGGAATATATATACATACACTTTGTAAGTTAAGTTATGGTCAGAAACCACAGTTAAGGTTGGGAAAAAACACCTACTTCAAATTAACTAGGACAGCACAGAAGCCCTTATAAAAACTCCAGTAGCAAACATGCCCAAACACCATCAGTTCAACAGAGCTCAGCACAAGCATCAGCAACAGGAAAAGAAGGAAGATGTCTCTGATCCTTTGTGCTTCTCTGGTAAGAACTTGCTTTCAGTTTCCCCCCTCCCTGTTTGATAGAGACATATTTAAATTGTAATAGATGACTCTCAGGAATGGGGATCTGCAGCTATCTTTAAAATGCTTGCTTAAACCATTGATAACTGAAAATAACTAAAAACGGGGACTGCTGGACAGCACCAGGATGAGGCAGCAATAAGACTGTACGGGTATATTAGTGAATGAGGCTGCTGCAACCTACTCTGACTCAAGAAATATGTTGAAAACTCAACCTTAGAGTGTCTTCTTGTTGTTACATCCTTTCTGCTATCTCCTGTATTATTTTCAATAATTTAAATTTTTTATAACCAAATTACAACTGACTGTGTATACCATACCTGTCATAACCGTGAGAATTACTTGATGAAAGCAAAAGAGGATGTGATATATGGCACATTTTTCCATAATTACTCCAACCTGCAGTATAGGTTTTAGCTAGGCTGACCATGGATGAATTTCTGAGCTGCACAAGGATCTGTTAGGGTGTGCTGTGTTAGAGCAGCTGTATTGTGTCGTGTTCTAAATGCACTGGTTGTTTTCAGTTCAGATCACTGCTCTTACTGCTGCTGGCCATGCTGTCAGCCAGCAGTTCTGCCTACGGGAAGGTGATACAGCCTGGACTCAAGGTGGAGAGCCTCTTCAAGCAGGCGTATGCTGGATGTCTGACACCAAAAGACTCAAAATTCCCTCAGACTGTGAGAGTCAACATAAGCATCAGCAACACAAACCAGGACAACAAAATGATTCCTGACATCAGCAGCCGCTCCCTGGCTCCATGGGATTACAGGTATGACCTCTGCCCCGGTGGTCTAGAAATACAGTGGCTGGCCTGACTGCCACAATAATGCGAGGGCTTGCCCACATCTTTATTTTCAGTGCTTCACTGTTGAGATTTTGGAAATAGGAGGGCATCCACAGTCCAAATAATCCTCTTTGAAAGATAACCAATGCAGAAAGGAGCATAGAGCAAAACCATGGTTTAGACCAACATACAGAAGGGAAAGCAAATTAGTTTTGTAATTTAATTAATTTATTTGCATATTGGGGAAAACTTTATCACTAAAAGCATTCTTTACCTAAGACATCATGAAAAATACCTCAGAGGGCTGACATTGTCCTCTGAGGGCACCAAATCCAAACCACCAAATTCAGTGGTGGTTTAATAGCATCAGCATCAGGCCCTAAGAATATTTCATGCTTTTGGGGGGAGCTGAAGGTCTTCGGGTCCATTAGTCAATCTGACATGTTGGGAAGCTCCAATCAGTCTTTCAAAGCCAGTACCTATTTGCAAAGGCAGTTGCATGCAGTCCTGGCATTCTTGTCTTACACTTAAAACCCCACCGTATTTACTTACACTTTTTTTCTTAAGAACCTGCAGCAGTGGAGGGTCTACTGCTCATTCATAGGTAATCCCCCAGGAGGCACACGTTCCTGAGCTGGGAGCCCATACTGATTCAATCGTGCCTCCAGAGATGCAGCAGCAGTTCCATTTCAAATGCTTCTTTCCATGTCAATTCACAGTATAGATGAGGACCACAACCGTTTTCCGCACGTGATTGCTGATGCCACGTGCCGGCCCAGGTGTGTGAATTTGGACGGGCAGCTGGACCACAGACTCAACTCCGTCCCCATCAAACAGGAGATCCTTGTTCTCAGGAGGGAGCAGAAGGGCTGCCACCAAACATACCGACTGGAGAAGAAAACCATCACGGTGGGATGCACATGCGTCACCCCCTTGATCCGACACCAGGCTTAAAGGAAGCCAGTAGTGTAAGAGCAGGGAGCTGTGGAGAAAAACTTCCTTGCCTAACAGCACTGAAATGAAGCAGCCTGATTCAGTCTCTGCAAAACTGAATCAAGATACAGTGATTAGCTAGAATCTATCAGAACATACTAAAATTTAAAAGAGTCTCAGTAAAAAAGAAATCTTTCCCCCCAAAATCTTGAACTCTATGAATTCAGAATCCAGACACCTTCATGTGCCAGGCTGGAAAAGTAATGGGTACTCTCTACACATCTTTAGTTTACACTTTTAATTGTCTATTTATGTAATTCTATTTATGCTGATGGAAAACTTCGTAGTAATGTATCTGTTTATTTATCTTTGCTCAATAAAAGAAAAATACTATGTGGTATTCTCCTTTCTTTCTAAAGAAGATTTTTTGATGAGGAAAGTAATCACCCAATTCAATTATGACCATAAGAAATTGCATGATACTAAAACCTAAAATTCTCTTCATAACCTCTAGATCTGCTGCAGTAGAATGCAAACCCCATATGAAAGTTAGGGCTTGTATCAACACCCTTTTACTGTGAGAGAAACTAAGCTATCTGAAGGAAAATTATTCACCAAGTGACACCCAGTAGTTTCACATTTAAAAGAGACTAGCAAAAAAATCAGTGGGTAACTACCCAGTTTTCCACCTCATTATCTGATCAGAAAGCAATTTGTAAAGATAGGTTCAGCACAACACTTCAAATGCTTCTTTGGGGGGAAAGAAACTCCCTCCACTAAAACGGCATTTTCCACTGCTGACTTTTAACTTTGCTCAATGCTACATACTGAATTTCAGTCCAATTTCAGCACATTTTCTGTGAATCTGGGTCACTAGCTGGGTACACAAGGAAAAGCACATGAGTATGTTGGGTGGATAACTGAAGTGATTAACCACGTATTGCTAACTGCAGTGGTCATTTTCTCCATGCTCGTGTACTTCCATTCACTGCCAGCAGTTAGTGCTTCAAATGTAAAGCAAACTGACACAGCACTTCTACCATGGCTGCAATGGGATTTGGGGAGGTGGATGTTTAGCGCTGCAGGTGGGTTTATTTAAAGCACTCTTGGGTTAAAATGTTCCACATTTCAAAATGCAAGCTGGTTTGTGAAGATGTGGATGCTTTGTTTGCTGCCATCTTAGAGATGTATGACCCTGCCCAGGCACTGGCAAAATGTCATTCGCAAACGCAACAGCAAATAATTCATTTCTAGAGATGCAGAGCTCAAAGACGCAAGTCCCTAATGAGGGGCAAGATCCTCTCAGGCGAATGTATCTTCTCCAGATCCAGCTGTGCTAAATAAAGACATGATCATCCCACCTTTTGCTGCTGGGGTTATTCCCTCCAGCTGTGATTTAAGCCTAAATGCTCCCTAATCTACTCCAGGCAAAATCAGGTGTGTCAGCCTGTAACCTAAATTTACAACACAGACACAGCTTTCATACAATCTCTGGCCTAGCAGATATACAATGGTCAGAGGAAACGTTCATCAACTCTGAGTGATCACAGTATCTGCAATCACAACAATAGAGTCCTGTCCACACCTGTAGTTAACCTTCAAACACTGATGTAACTTTGCCCATATGTAGGAATCTAGCAGTATATGTGATCCTAACTTAGATGTTTCCTATCTTATCTCTACCTATTCTTCCTTAAGGTCTCTTTCAGGTCCTGAGGTTCACCCCAGCTGACTGTCCCAGGAATATTAAGCATGGGAACAGACTGTCAAAAAAAAACCCAAAACATCAAGAAACCTCATCCTTTGAGGTTTTCAGTGAGTTATATAAATATCAGTGCAGGCAGATTGAAATAAAGCTGAGTGCCTTGCCCATTAGACAATCTCTCAACATCCTGCCACTTGCTATAGACGGAGCTTTGGCAAATTGTCTGCAGCAGCCCAAGAAATTTCTAACAGTTAAAATTACAATAAGTCCCATACTTTATTACCTGGTAGTGATGTGCTGTTAGCTGGAGCTGGCACATGAGTAATGGAAACTAGCTAGAAATGCTGAAAGCTACTATATGGAAAAAGTCAGAACCAGGTCAGCAAGAGATGACGCAGTTGGAGCACCAAAATGCCGACAGCTTTCTGCTGACGGGCTGAAAAGATATTCCAGTCCCACTTCCAGCAGTATCATTCTCCCTTGGACCATTTACTAACCCAGTTAAATCCTTGCCTTAGGAAACAACCCATTTTTCATTTACTTGGCCTTATGTCAACTTCATGCTCACCTCAACAAGCTGTTTGGGTGTTGTACATGCTCCTGCAGAAGCATTTAATGATATGATCAACTGGATTCTTTTGGCCTGAAGACTATTTTATTTCCTGCTGCAAGTTCTCTTATAACTCCTGGCATCATGAGCTAAGAGGTCTTCCTTCACTTTGCTGTGTTCAGTTGGAAAAGTGCAGAATAATTCCAAATCAATGCAACATTGCCATTAGGTCACCTAAATGTTGATGACTAACAGTTAATAATGATTGCAATTGATAAGAGTCTGAACGGAGCAGGACCCCTCTTTCACCTTTTCTCAGCTCTTACCAGCCTAAGATTCAACAGGTAAAGCATGCTCTTCCTTGTTTTGGAGAGTTTAAGTGCAAATTCCTGCTTATTTTATGTCCTTTCATAATACCATTTGGGGGGACAGGAGGGAATTGCTGCAAAACCCTCCTCAACACAAAGATTTCCAGTCCAGCACTGCTCCCTGTCTCAGTTTCACATCAGTTTGCAAAAGCTGAGCAGCAGTGGCTTAGCAGCCAGCTTGCTTGGCAGCCTGTGAGTAAAACCCAGCAGAAAGGGAAGTTTGAGATTGCATTTGTGTAGCAAGCTGTCACATAACCATGCTTATCATCAATAGTTTATCAAAGCAAGTTGGACAGACAGTTAAAAGTTGATACAGACACTCATAAAAGGTGATACAGATTCAACTGTCTGGCAAGCCTCAAGACATGAAGGAGGCCAGCTAGTGCAGATTTCAGAAGTCTGAAATAAAAGCAAAGCCCCCAAAATATAGGGGCAAGTTACAGAGAAGATAAACTATCTCTATTCATTTACTGGAACAGGGAACCTTGATCATGATACAAACATATTGTGCTTACTAAGAACGCAGATAAAACAGAAACATGACAGTTTGTACTGGTAAAACCACTAAAACTCATCCATAGGTAACTATGCCCAGAAAACAGCATTTTTTCAGTCTGCTACCCCCAAAGAACAGCAAATATAATTTTAATTTTAATCTTTTGTTACAGTTCCATAAAAAGATGGAAAAACTGAGTTAGTTTTCCGAGGAAATAATGAAAAAATAGAAGGAAAAGTTACAGAGAAAGCAGGTATGGATTTGTCTAAAGAGCTGAGGACTTGAAGCTGCCACCACAATCCAGCTCTGGAAGTACGAAGAATGATTAGCGTAGATGGAAAATGCTTTTCTGAGTAGCGAAGACAGAAAGTGCAGATTATTTCTGGTGCTGAGCCTGGCTGGTATCTTCTCAGCTCCTAAAAGCCAGCACCAGCACACAGTCCCATCTCCATCAACAGATCTGAGTCTGACAAGCGGTGTCAGGCAACCACAGACGTAGTAAGCAGTGCCAGTGCCTTGTAACAGTGTTGTAGAAGATTCAGACTTGGCTCACTCACCTAGATTCTTATTAAGAACAGCATTAAAAATCGTAACAGAGAGCAAAGAAGAAGAAGAGGGTGAAGAAGACAGAAGAAGGGGATCAAGGCAAGTCTCACATTTTACCCTGTGATGGTGACATGGAAACAGGTTTCTGGTCTTGTCTGTCAGGTCAGCCCAGTCCCAGGACAGCCAGAACTCACAGCTGATATGGAAACTCACCCCATCATTTATACCCATCACGTTGGCACCAAACTGACGATCCTCACAGGACTGACCTGCAAATCATTCATCCTCTTAAAATTGTGTCTGTTAAGTCTAACTCTCAACCAGCCATGTTGACTTCTGGATTTTCAAGGCGTTGCCCATCTGTCTTACCAAATACAAATAGCTCTTGGATTGGTTCAACCTTTTAGGTTGAAACCTTTGCATTCTTTACATACTTAATTCCTGCGCACTTTCAAAAGCAACTATTTTGTAGAACAGGCTGACCTGCTCTGTAGTCACTTTGAACACCCCCAGGAGCATCTGCCTATTGCCAAAGGTCCAAAGAAGCCTGACTCATGTCTTCAGGCCAATAAATACATCTATAGGTCACAGCACAGGTCTGGGAGTAGGCATCTGCCTGTGTTGATATCACTGCTGTGCCTCCCAGCCCATGCTGATGCAGGGGTCTCTGCAGTGTGATCCCTCTGACATCCCATGGGAGCTGCTACACAATGGGATCCCTGCATCAGGCACACCCAAAGGGAGGAGTAAGCAAGGGGACAGAGAAAGGAGGTTAGTGAGATGCAAGCAGAAGAGTAAAGGGATTGGAAAGACCACAAGGCTCATATACCAACCTGTGACCACTGTTTGCTCATCTCAGCAGGTTATTAGAAGACACTGTGGAACTGCTACTACACCTACAGCTATGTCTTCTCCTCCTGGTAAAACAGCTTAGTCCCTGAAGGCTACTCTAAGACACGTTCCAGAGCCAGAGATGCCCAACTGGGCATCCAGGAGCTGGATCTGTTGCTGCAAGGGAAACAAAACCAAGCAAAGCCTTTAGTAAAAGCTCTTCCTCAGCTGTGAACTGCAATTGCTGTTGGTGGCGATATGACTGTGCTGTTTACAAGAAACAGACTCATTTGCCGTGTTCTTAGATTGCTGGGAATGAAAGCCAACCACCTACCTCATCGCAAAAGCCAGCACCTAAAAAATAACCAGGCTCATATTTACAACCAACTGCACTCTAAGAATGGTGCCATTAGAAGGAAATAACCCTAGATGCTTGTTTTATTTAGAAGCAATCCCCATGCCTTACTGAGAGGTGTGTGGTTTGCAGTTGGTAGTGCCGGCTGCAGAACCTCATGACCCATGGGTGAGACTTCCTTAACTTAGCTACCTTTGCATTTTTTTGATTAGCTGCTTCGTAATTCATCCGATTAGAACAACTCTTCGGCTAAGCTGATGGGTGGTTAAGATCAACTATACAAAAGCATGCACCCATTTAGCTGCCATGAACCCAATGCTAATAATGACTGAAGAGAGGAATGTAGGCTGGTTTTCTGCCCGCAAAACAAGTGAGGACAACCCCACGAGCTAGGTTCATCGAAATGGAGAGAAATAGGTCAGGAGTAAGAACTGGTGTGCGCAGAGTGCGATTTCCTGGTCAGTGGTTACTGTAAAGGAGAGATGGTGTTACACGAGAGTGAGCTGAAGACGCCTCCATGGGTTTGCGCTCCACCACATGAAGGGCTTGGTGGTCATAACGAAACAGCCGCTGCCACAAATGAGTACAAGTGCTTGTAACTGAATGAGATGATTTCCCTGCCTAGTTACCCATGGCTTGCTGAACTGGCAGCCCGTGACCAGCAGGACAGGCAATACACCAGGCTTGACAAACAAGCACCAACTCCTCATCCAACCTATTCGAATGGAGGAAATCCAGGGTCTACCTGCACCAGGTGGATCTAATTTAAATGGCTTCCATGCAGCTAAAATGAAATGCAAGAATGGTTGCACACATTTACCCTTCTTTAAAAGCAGGTGAACAAGGAAATAAAGGCTTAAAATCTCCACCAGCAGAAACCAAACTCAGAGGTCTGAGAGTCTGGCTCAGTTCTAGGTGAAAAATGAGTCAAAAAAACCCCAACATGGCAGCAATCTGATAAAATAATAAACAGTGGGTCTTGCCAGGCTGTGCTCCTTGTGTAGCTAAGGGAGAGAAAGGGCAATTTCTCCTTTCCTAAGTTAGGACACCTTGGCTCAGCAGGCGACCCTGCCCTGGAGATACAATTCCTTGTTCCCTTTATAAGGAGGGATCCTTATCCACCACTTCCTGCACAACACATAATATTTGGCTGGTTAAAAAGCAGTGAGATGAAGCTATCCTTGTACATTTCCCTGCATTCCTTCTCAGCCAACCGTCCAGCTGGTGGAGGAGAACATTGTTTATAAGGATGATATCTTGTCTGGAAGAGGATAGGACAGGCCTTTCCCAGTTCACATGAACCACCATCCCAAATTTCAGGCGCAGCCCCGCAATGCAATGTTAAGTCACCATCCCTAGGGACCATCCCCAAGGTCTGTAGAACCTGGCTCCATTACCAACTCCCCCAGCACTGCTTGTACAACCTCACTTGACTTTCAGCCCTTTTTTTGCATCTTTTCATCTGTTTAGGTTGCAAGTTCTTTTGCACTCCCTCTTACTCACATCACTGCACCAGAAAAAGCCTGCTCTTTCCTGAAATCTCTCAGTGCTACTGCCGCAGAAACCCATTCTCTGTGTCTGCTTTCACTTTGAGCTACCATAAAACAACATTCTTTTAAATAAAACACAATTTTTATTCAGTGGATAAGTTACTGAATAAATACAGATAAACATTTATCTTTTTTTTTTTGATACTCTGAGCACGTACAAAGCCATAAATACAGTCATAAATAGAAAATATAAATATAAATATATAAACACTCATTAGTTCTTTGCTGGTTTAACACTCGATGCAAGTGGACTCAATTATCTCCCAAAATGTTCTGAAATAGGTCAGACACTGCTTCCCATGGAGCAGCAGTGACACAAACCCAGAGTGCTATGAAAATCTGGAAGTCAGGCCAGATTCACACTAGTAATAAGTTAGTGTGCAGGGATGGCCAGAGAAGGAAAAGGAGCTAGGGGATGAGGAAGGGAGAGAGAAGGTGCAGGAGAAGGAATTTTGTAGCAGTGCTGGTTGGCAGGTATACGTTAGGGCAATTTACTGCCAAGGGCAACATTTCCACCATCTCTCTCTCTCCATCACCAGCTCACCAGTGATTCCCATTCTAAAATCCATAAACAAACAACAGCAAGAACTTTCAGAAGGCAATTTGCTCAGATTTGGAAAGGAAATGTCATGTTGAATGCCTGGGATGCAAGGTGTGCAACTGTGGGATTTCTCCAGAAGGGTGTTCATAGGAGACATTTCTACTTCCCAATGTTGCCTCCCCTTCTAATTCTTCCTAGGACTGGTGGTGGATGACTGGAGTGACACACGTGCAACCCACAGTGATGATTTTCTTCTCCAGTCGGTAGGTGGACTGGCAGCCCTGCTGCTGCCGGCGGAGGACAAGGATCTCCTGTTGGATGGGGACGGAGTTGAGGCTGTGGTCCTCCTGCCCCAGTGGGTTCACACAGCCGGAGAGGCGGCACTTGGCATCAGCGATCACCTGAGGGAAGCGGTTGGGGTCCTCATCAAGCCTGGGAATGGGGATACAAAGGTGTTTTATGCACTTGCACAACATGGTTTGGCAGGATCTTCTTGTTTATCTCTATTTACCTGTGTGTCCTCACTATGAGGCACAGCCAAAGAATATCCCTATCCTCAGACTGGATATTAGGAAAAATTTCTTCACTGAAAGGATTGCCAAGCATTGGAAGAGGCTGCCCAGGGAAGTGGTGGAGTCACCATCCCTGGAGGTATTTAAAAGACATGTAGATGTGGTGCTTAGAGACACGGGTTAGCAGTGGACTTGGCAGTGCTGGGTTAACAGTGGGACTTGGTGACCTTAAAAGTCATTTCCAACCCAAACAATTCTATGACTGACAAAGACTGACAACATGATTAGAAATCACTCCAATTTGCACTGCAAAACGTTTCTCTTGGAGAAATCTCACCCAGCATCAAAATGTAAGTGGACATCAAGAAGCATTTGCAACATTCACAGGGCTCCAGGCATATGTTGAGAACCAGCCATCATTCACCACAAAGAAACATCTGTGAAGCACAGCTATTGCAATTTAGATAACAACTTACCTGTAATCCCAAGGAGAGAGAGACCGGTTCCTCACATCGTGGACCACCTGAAAGGCATCATCTGAATTGCTGATGTGAATGTCAACTTTCACCGTGGTAGGGAACTTGAGATTCTTTTGGTTCAGGCAATCTTCACTAAGTCTCACAGAGCCACCATTCTTGCTGGGTCGAGGATGAGCTACCCTCCTATGGGGTGAGCTCCCTACAGTGAGTGCTAGAACCAGCACCAAAACCAGTGATCTGATCTGGGAGAGAAAGGGGTTGTTAGCTCTGTCCAGCCGAGAAAGAGAGAGCACAACGAGCAAAGTCTTGACTAGATCAAACCACTGATAGACCATCTTATATTTGGGTGAGACAGGCCAGCATGAGCAAATAGCACAATGATGCTAATAATACTCATCACAAGAGATGCTGAACTCTGATACAAATTTTGGTTCATAGTTGGCTCTGCACCAAGAAGAGCATCTCTCCAACAAGCTATGAATGGTCCACTTCTGCAGTCAAAGAGCAATGTCTTATGATCTACAAGGTAGGGTAAGGACTCAGCTGACCTAAGCGTAGAAACCTGGTAAGCCATATGCTTTCTCAGAAGAGGAAAGGTTGACTGCCTAGCAGCCATATGCAGGAAATAACCATTTTATCCATGAAATCTGAGATTCTTGGGGCGTTTCCAGGAGCTAGGTTTTTAGGAAAAGACGACAGATGAATGCAAAGCTTTTAAGAAAATCACAGTAGTTGGCAGTGCTGTATGTATTACCCAGGTGGAAATTTAGATAGACAGACATTCATTTTACAATGAAATTTCAGCAATTTTGATAGTATGTTGTTTGAGAAAGGGACTGTCTTTCCCAATCCCACATTGGCAGTGCTGCCCTTACAGATAGATAAATAGTGGATAATCCATTGCCTCCTTATCACTCACGCATCAAATTCATTTGCAAAAGCTCAAGGCAAACTTAACATCCCATTCATCTCCAAGACCAAAAGTGTTGTTTGTAGATAGCGCCCTGGGATCTTCATTCTGCCTTTTCTCTTGCAGCAAATATATCTTAGCAGTTACACCAAATGCAAGTACTCACCACTGCATCATAGGTGACAAAAGCCATGGCACCGTCTCTGCAGCTTTAGACGTATGCACCTGGTGGCAGAGCACAGGAGTTCTCCTCCAAGACCTCTTCCACCCTCGTGTGTCTCAAAGCCAACTGTACTCTCCTTTTTATAGTGAAGCTCAACCACTACCATCCTTTCCATTGCAGCATATAGCTGGCTTGCCTGATCCGAGGTTAGGAGCTGATATTTCATTTTCTACCCCACTTCCTTCCGTCAAGCTCCAGAAAGGGAGGGCAGGTACTACGTCATCAGAATCCCAAATCAGCCAATACAGTACATACAGGCAGAAAAAGAGATAATGGAAGAAAAGGAGGGGGAAAGGTGTTCAGGCAGTCTTCTTTTTTTCCTTCCCACCCCCTCTTTCAAATATTAATGTTCTCTCACCACAAACACATTCGTGGATGCACTTCTATGTGCACCACACAAACAAAACAGCAGAGATCAGCAAGCTGCAAACAAGGGTTTCAAAATGAGGACAGGACATGGAACTTCATGATTTAACCTTCCTTTGCTTCAATTGCACAACCCACACCCACCTCATCTCGGGCATCCCTGTGTCCTCCCATGACTGAGCAGGGGGAGAATAGATGCCCAGAGGAATTCCTCAGGGCACCAGGTTTGCTGCCCCTTCTCTGGCCTTATCTACTGGATGTAGCATTTCTCCTGGATGGACTTCTTGGGCAGACATGGTAGACCATCTCTTGTGGTCATATTGTACTGCATTTTGCTTAGGTCTCCTCTGAAAGCCAAGGAGGTGGAGAAAATATGAAGTATTTTTAAACAGCTTTCTTCTCATTCTCACAGTGGCTGTACATGATGATGGTGGCACAGCAATGAGTTATGGTGTCGGCTGAGGTGTGGGCGCAGCTGAGAGCATAGAACCCCTGTGGCAGCATTGGAGCAAACTCACATGGAGTCAGTATCCAAGCAAGCAACTGAGAGTGACTTTTGATGATCCCATGAAAATCCCACTGTCAATAGGCACATAAACATGTATGCAACACATGTATAACATACAAATGTATGTAGATGTCTGGCCACGTGGCTCAATGTGGGGCATCACTTAAGCAAACACAAACAGGACCAATGGTCTTCCCTTGTTTTCCTCCCTGGCAGATCAGGTTGAAAGCTTGTTAGTGGAAAATAGGTACATATATATATATATATATATACACACATATATAAAAGATGGATTTCTCCAGCTATTGGCCTTAGATCCAGTAGCTGCCCCTGGATCCCTCAGTCTCCCCATTGCTCCATGCACACACCAGTGGGTGTCCCCAGCTCCCCAGACTTAGGACCTCACCAGCAGCCAGCCTCCAGATCCCACAGTCTCTCCAGTAGCTGGACTAGATCTCCCACTATCTCCAGCAATGAACTTGCAGACCCTCTGGTCTCTCCAGCATCCTGCCCAGACTTATGGCTGGGCCAATACCTGGAGCTGGGCCAGCTTGATGTCTTTCCATGTTGACATACATAAGCAAACAATATGCACACACTGGACCCCCAGCTGCTGGCCCTTAGACCTTGCAGCACTTGCATGTAGGGTAGAGAGTGAAATTACACTTTTAAAAAGGGAAGAAAAGGATTTAATAAGAAGACAGGACACTCTGGGGTGATCAGGCACAGAACTCAGCCAGACGAGCATACTGACCACTACCCCACTTGCGTGTGATCAGCCCCTCTCATCCCTGCTCTCATTTTCCTGTTTGCTCCTCACTAATCAGCCCTGATCCTTTCCTTCCCCCAGCTTTGCCCCTTGCCTTAAACATCCCACAGTAAGTCTTGCGCAATCCCAAAACGTTCTTCCCAGCACACCACAGCAAGTCCCATACTCATGTAGCCAGCAAGGCGACGTGGAGAAAGCTTCCCCCATTGACTTGTCTTGTCTTGGGTTGACAAACTTCCTTGAACAGCCCTAAATTTGCACTGTGTTGTTTGGGTTCCTCCACCTGGTACTGCTCCTCTGCTCCTTTGTGTTCAGGGAAAATAATGGCTTTTAATTGCACATGCTAATAATTCTCACTTTACAATTAGGGGCATGAAAATAAAGAGGAAAAGGAGAAGCACGTGTGCTGTTTCCCCAGAAGCACCAGCATCTCTCTTTGAAAGTAAAAGCTATTTTTATTGCAGAAAAACACCCTGTAGCCAGTTTGATCAGCTTCTCTGTGGAGAAGAGCACTATGAGAGTCCTCTCCCAAAGCCATGTAGCCAAGCTAGAAAAGGAGGACTGAAAAGTAGGACTCTTCACACACGTTCACCTTCAGTCCTCCAGAAAATCAGGAGCCTCTTACAAATTCATGGCATATCTCTTGAATAATACCTGCAGAAATCTCCACTGACTGATGCTGTATGTCACTGCAGGATGCTGCCATGATGTTGTGGTCTGATTCAAATAACAGTTCAGAGACCAGCAGCTCATGTCACGTAAATTTTTCGTGCTTCAGGTTTCTAAGTTCACCTGAGGTAACATCAATTTTGTGACACATGTTCCTATTCTGACAAATGCATCTACTAAGACACAGAGTGTGGAAGATGACAAGAAGGTAGAATTACCAGAAACCCACTTCTGTACCCCAGAAACTGACCCCCTTTTTTTCCCCTGAGCAATCATAGTGAAAGGAAAAGGGCATTGCCATGAAAATGGGTTGGATTTTGCAGGTACAGCGTTAAGCGGAAATCGTTACGTGCGATCAAACGATGACGTTACCACGCCAAATAGTGGGTTATTAGCCCTGACCACCACTTTCCACTCATACCTTGAGTGGTTTATAACTTCAGTGAGGATTCCCTCTTCGACCTGAAATTTCCTATGACTTCATTTGTGTTGAAGTTTGCTGAAAAACTGATTTAAAAGAGGTCACCTGCACCACCTCCAAGGAAATACAGAACTACAACTCCTGAGCAGACAGAAACCAAAAGTACTCAAATGCCTTTGAACCTAGATGTACTAACACCAGGCACAGAGCTGTGACCTGCATTTCACTGACTGCGTTACCGGGCAAAGCAAGCACTGTTTCTCAGCTGCATCTGTGCAAATAAATATTCATAGCCGGTACTAGTGTTTCAATGACATGATCATTTTCTGCTCTGGAAGCAGGGGCCCTGCCATGCAGGAAGGACTAGGGAGACTAGATATGGCTGGAATCCTAATAAATTAACAGGATATATCTGGAAGTAATGCTTCTCCAGCACCCTCTGCCCCACCACCATCCTGTCCCATGGATGGAGTCCCCACTGGTGTCTGCATCGCAACAAGCTGCTTTGAGAATGGGCAGCATTTTGGGGGCAGGCTTCTCAGCCAGCTCAACTGAAGAACAGACAAGGACCTTCCGCAGCCTGCAGCAACAAAGAAAATAATGGGGGTGAAATCACAACCTCTGAGATCTCCAGATGCTGGGGCCAAATAACCATTTCAGAGCTGAGCTATCAGGTCAGCTAAAGTACAAGGCAGGACCTGAACCTTCAGCAGCTTACTCCTGGCCACCCTAGCTATATCCCTTCAAGATGTATGACACCATAAAATCACCTACCTTCTGATTTAGGGAGCCGACTGTGCACATCCGTGCTTACCCCTGGCAAAGTTTACTGATGGCACTTTATCATGCCAAGATTTGAGACCAAGCTGCAGATCACAGCAGAGAGATGTGAACTGGAAACACTAAATTTTGAGGGGAAACATGGCTAAAATGGGCAAAATCTTATTGTTGGCTGCCACCCTGGCTCAGCTTCACACTTTGGCCAGAGCTGCAGGTTGAGCGAGAAGCAGGGATTAAGTGATGCTGATGGTGCTGGCATGGGGATTTCATCCCTAGCCCCTGCAGGTTGAGTGCTCACACATCCCACAGCAGGCAGATAAATAGGACATTTCATTTGTAGCATCAATAAAGCCATAGAGAGCAGGAGGAATAGAGGGCTTGAGAAATATAATACTAAGGTGTGTTAAAGCACCAGGAAACTCATTCACACCTCTGCGCATGGCCAAGTCCTGGTGGCACAACAGATGAGCTGGGCAATAGGCAATGCACGAGGACAGGCTCTCTGAATTGGGTCACTCAACCCAAACAAGGGTTGGGGACAGAACTGGGGCTCCAGCTCTCACTCCCATGCAGCAGGGATGAAACCGGGTAACTGTTAGGGACACATGACTTAAAAGGAGGCAACAGGGAACATATAAGAACAAACACTTAGCTTGCCTATAGTGGATTCCCTAAATCGTTATTATTATTACCTGTGACTTTTAATCTCACAAGGAGCACATTGTCTCTCAAGAGAGATTGCACACTCACCATTTCCCAGTGGGAGCTGAAGTTTATCACAGAATCACAGAACGGTTTGGTTGGAAAGGACCTTAAGATTATCTAGTTCCACCCCCTGAGGGAGGGGCCTTAGAAGATTACCTAGTAACAGGAACCCCTTCCACTAGAGCAGGTTGCTCCAAGACCCTGTGTCCAACCTGGCCTTGAACACTGCCAGGGATGGGGCAGCCACAGCTTCTCTGGGCACCCTGTGCCAGGGCCTCAGCACCCTCACAGGGAACAACTTCTTCACAAGATCTCGTCTAAATCTCCCCTCTGTCAGTTTAAAGCCATTCCCGTTGTATCCTGTCCCTACAGGCTCTTCTCAAAAGTCCCTTCCTTATACTCTCGTCTGTTTTGCAGGATTTATCCAAGGAATCAGGACAACCTGGTCTAGTGGAAGGTGTCCCTGCCCGTGACTGGGGGTTGGAACTAGGTGAGCTTTAAGGTCCCTTCCAACCCAAACCGTTCTGTGATTCGGTATACAGAAGTGGCCACCAGCACAGGGGGAAGGTAGAGACCTACCGTCCTGCGCTACAGGATAGTAAAATAAACCAGATTTCCCGGCCCTAGAGCTCCTCCTGGTGTCTTGTCATGGGAAATACAGTATTAGCCGTGTCCCAGCTCTAAGGACAGGGAAAAGAGAGGAGATGGCTCCAAAAGGACACGCTCATCAAATGCCTTCACCGCTCCCTGCTGTGACCTGCAAGAGAAACAGCATCTGAAAGATAGAGAGAAGCGGGGAGAGAGGAATGAGATTAGTGTCCTCCCTCCCATAGCAAGTTAATGTCAGAGCTGCAGAAAGTACCAGGGAACTTTTGATAAGCCCCCAGGCACCTTTCCAGAAGTAGAAGGTTGATTCCTTTGCCCATGGATGAGTTGATAAGAAAACACAACCTACAACTTGAAAAAGGCACCTGGGTATGTTTGGCACATTGCTCCTGCCCGGGGCTCTGCAGCATGCAGCCACCACAGTGGTGGCCACACAGGAGCAGAGTGTGCTAGCTCAGCTTCCTGCTGCACGATAAAACCACTGACACAGAACAACTCTGGCCTTCTGTGCGCTTAACTCACCTTCACCAGTCTTAGCGGTTTTATGAGCCAGACATTGGCTGTAGGTCTGAGGTCACTTTATTAATTCAATGAGCTCTTCAGAAGGCTGTAAAAATGTAAAATCCCCTCCAAGCCTGAAAATAGCAATGTCACAGCTCTGTTGGATGAGGGGAAGCTCAGAAATCAGGCTTCTGTAATTCAACTGGTCTGTTTGAAAAGAAACATTAAGGTTTTCCCCATGCAATAAGATGCTACCAAGTCTTCCTAGCCACCAGGACACGTAGCTGTGGTGGGAGAGGCAGGAGCTGCCCATGTTTATTATCCACCCAGCCCAAGGGCATTTCTGCAAGTGCCTGGTCCACCAAGTCAAAGGATCCATGGTGGAAGTGCCCAACACAGTCCCTGAGCCCAAAGGGGCAGGCAGTTGCCTGAAGGCTTTCCATAGCAGCCTAAGTCCCCAAAAGACTACAGCTGCATCCCTAGAAGTGGGAATGGTTTAACTCAAAGTAAGCAGCAAGTCATAGGAGAAACGCTAGACACTTTTATTATTCAAATCAGTTATTTACGGCATCCAGAAACAAAAGCACATGAACTGCGCAGATGCTCAGAGAGGGACAGGGACAACAGCAAACAGCCTGTGCAGTTCAGGGTCTCCTCCCAAGCTTATCCTCAAACTTGCCAGGATAGGAAAAAAAAGGAAGCAAATAAAAAGGCAATTAAAAGAAAACCCCGGATCTTCAGCAGCTCTGGCAGCACAAGCAGCCAAAATTGGTCCTTAAAAACCATCCCCAGCCATGGGAATCTGTTGGGTTCTAGAAATAACCTTTCTCCAAGCAGCAGTCACCCTGTGTGTTCCCAGAGAGCAAGATGGTTCACAGCAAATCCCCCAAGAGTAAGGGAAGGCTTTTACCATCTCAGTAGCTCATGGTTACCTTCCATAGGATGTAACCACATATAGGGTATATAGGGGATGCAGGACCCAGGTCCCCATAGCTTTGGCCTTTCTTTACTACATAAAGGTTCCATTTGTGATGTTCAATTATATTCATAAGGGCACAATCCCAGATGGAAGGCTGGAGGCCAAACCCATGTGTACCAGGGACATGGCTCATGGGCAGCTCTGAGCATTCCAGGTCCTTCCCACCCACTTGGATCCAAAACTCACAGCAGGGCTGTGAAACCTAGAAATCAAGCTGAGCCATGGGATGAGTGAAGCTGGATAGAGCAGGTCAGACTACACTTGCCCTCTCCAATGCCAGAAATCACCCTCCACAAGATGGGTAGGAAAAAGTGGGTGAAGAAGCTGGTCACAGCCAACGGGATAGGCATTAGGCATCTCTGCTTGTGAGACAAGCAGGTCTAGGCTATATAATTAGGGAAAAAGGGGGAAAAAAAAGGAAAGGGTGGGGAAATAAAAGCTTCACTACTAATAGTGGAGCTCTCATATTGCTTCTTACCACCACTGCTATTGAATGTTAGATTCCTAAATCCGTATTTTTTTATTCAAAGGCTGGAACTATCACCACCAAAGCTAAACCAATACATTAAGAACACTGATACTTTGCACCTAAGTTTTTTCTTTTGCCTCCTTGCAGAAATAAACCTCTTCCCAAATATGCCAGTTTGAAGACAGCAACAGAAAGAGAGTTTCCAAAGCTCCTGGCTTCTGTTGGTGTCAGCAATGATGAAGGACTGTAAAGTGCACAGACTTGAGCTCCCCAAAGTTCAGCTCAGCCAGATGAAGCATTCAGGAGAGAGTTAAAGGCAAACACAGTCTCCAGACTGACAGTCCATAAAAATTTGGGCTCTTCCACCCAGATGCTCAGATTAAGAAGATAATGTCATCAGACACCATGATCTGGTTGTCATCTTGCATGTGGGCCAACGCCACCTCCACCTCAGCCATCGAGAAGGGCTCAGGGTTGTCGCGGTTGATGGACTCCATCATGTTCTTCAGACCCACGGACTGGGCATGGGAAGCCTTGAAAACCTCCAGGAGACGAGCCTTGAACGCCTTCAACCTGGTCGGCAAAGGTGAGAAGTAATAACCCTTGGAGATTTGCTCACACAAGTCCTTCCCCTTCATTCAGCCCAGGGTGCCTCAGCCCTTCCCCATTCCAGAAGCAGCACCCAGGAGGAAAGCCAAAAACAAAGCCAGGAGCATGCATCTCAGATGCCTTTCCATCATTGGACAACAGCTTGGACCCAGGTGGGGTGGAACACACAGGGACAGATGCCTCCTCCAGCCCCCACTCACCTTGGCTCAGCCAGTTCCGGCTTCTTCGCTTTGCCAGCAGCTGAGGCTTCGGGTGTCTTTGGAGTGTGTGCCTGAACTGGAGCAGAAGGAAGAGTTACCTTCTACCTGCCTGCAGTCCAAGCACTCAAAGAGCAAAAGCACTTGGTCTTGGGATGGGGTGGGCAATGCTGAACTCCCTCCCAACGTTGTTAGTTCTTCAGCAGTTTGGAAGCGGCCATGAAACTAACCAGCAATACCAACTCTCCTGTCCCACACGGCATAGATGATTTAAGACAAAAACTCATCTTGATCTGTGGGGCTGGATGCCGCTGCACCATGGACCATGAATGGCCCCAAGGCATCGCTGCTCCCCGCGATGTGCAGACCCACCAGGGTAGAAAGCAACAGCCCCCTCAAGAGCCAGGTGCCACCAAAACCCCAGGGACTTACCCTCTGGCATCTCCTCCTCAGCATCACTGAAATCATACGGGTCATAGGAGTCCCCCTCGCCTCCGGTACGTGCCTTCTTTCTCCTGGGTAGGGGAAGAAGATGTCTCCCCTGCACTGGTACTGGGGATTACCCCAACTTAGGTGCAAGCTCTTGGCCTTGTTGAACTTCATGAGGTTTGCACAGGTATTAAATAGCACTGGTCCCAGCACGGACCCCTGAGGGACACCACTCATTCCTGATGTCCATTTGGACACGAGTCATTGACTTCAACTCTTTGGATGTGGCAATCCAGCCAGTTCCTTATCAATAAGGATGTCTCTCTATTACAAACTGGGGGTGATCCACTAGACAGTGGAGTATTTCCCCAGGGCCAGCACTGCCTGCTGCAACCTCAGAAGACCTTGGTGCCCCTTGCATGACATCCCTCCCCTTGCTCTGCCTCCTACCTCCTCGTCCTGCGCTCCTCCTTGGGCTGGGACTCCTCATCCTCCTTCTCGGTCTCCGAGTCATCCTCTGGCTGCTTTTTGCGCTTCTTCTTCTCCAGCACCTGTGTGGTACAGACAGGATGGACTCAGCCCTCTTTTCCACTCAAGCTGCTTGTAGGGGACCAACCCAAAGGGTTACCCAAGATCCCACTAGGGTGGCCTCACCCTGGACTATCACCAGGAAAGGACCTCACCAGCAGCCCAGTATGCCTAGCCTGTACCAAACCCAGCCTTTACAATGACAATTTTAGGACCCCCTGGGAGTCAAGGGATACCTTCCCCCCACCTTTTTGAAGTAGGCAAACTGCACCAGCTCCAAAGCTGCCTCAGCATCCTGCAGATCAACAGTCTTGTTCATCCTGGCCTTGGCATGGGCCGTGGAGAGGCGGATAAGGGTCTCCAGGGTACGAGCCGTGACAGGAGAGGTCTGGGGAGAGACAGAGAGAGGTGTCTCCGCAGGGTTGACCCCAACTCAGCATCCCACCATACTGAGACGTGTCATGTCCAGGGTGGCAAACATCTGCCAGGAGAGACTGGAACCTGTGCCTTGGTTTCCCTCCTCCTGGCCTAAGAGGGAGCTGCTCCCAGGGCTCACCATGGCGATGTCCGAGTTCATCTGGTCCTGGCTGCGCAGGCGGGAGTACTCCTCTGCTATATAGCTCGCTGACTCCTCGGTCAAGACAGGCTTAATCATCTTTGCTACGTGGATGTACTTCCTCATGAACTCCATGCTGACAATCTTCTCCCTGCAGGGAATGTATGCACACCCGTGTCCTCCACACTGAGGATGGGCAAAGGGTGTTTGGGCTTCCCATTGTTTACCCTTCAGAGGCATCTAGGTACATGGGGAAATAGCTCCAGGAGATAATCTCCACCTGTCTGGCACGAGATCAAGCCCAGAGCAGGGTTCTTTTGGTATCCTGACCATCTACCTCCTCCCCATGGGCCACCTGGAGCATCTCTGGCACCAGCTATGAGCCACTACCTGGATACCCAAGCCAAACGCAACAATTCACAGTGCTGGAAACCACCAAGGCCCTTTAGGGGATGTGGGATGAAGAACTCACTTGCGGCGGTTGGGCCCGTGCAGGAGGTCATCATGTTTCTCATACACTTGGAGCTCCTGTTCCTCCTCCTGCGCAAAGTCAGGGTCGTCTGTAGCCAGGATCTCCACAGTGCTGCCCAGGGGCATGGCTGGAGAGGCAAGAGTCACAGAGAATGGGCTTTTAGCCTCTGAAGCAACTCCCAAGTGCCACAAAAAGCAGTCCTCAATAAAACCAGGGATGTTTAACCTTCAGAGGGGTGACAACCCAGCAAGGAAGGATAGGACTGAGCAGTAAGGAGACTGCAGTTACAAGCAACTCACCATCCCCATCCTGCTCGTTGGGTTTGCGGTAGCGGTGCATCCGCAAGACATGGTCCGAGATCTCCCTGTCCTGCTCGGAGTCCATCTGGTCCAGCACAATGAAGAGCAGGTCAAAGCGGGAGAGCAAGGAGTCCTGCAGGCCGATGTTCTCCATAGGTGTCTTGTACTGGTCATACTGTAATAGGACAGTATAAGGTGTTACAGAAGACCTTCATGGGTCAGTCTTGGCTGCCAGCAAGGCTAGGAGATGCTCCTCAGGCCAGGCCTTAAATGATGCATGTCCGGGCACTTGGACACCACACTAAACCCAGCCTGCTGCAGCACTAAGACCTCTTTCCCCATCCTCAAAGGTGGCCATAGCTCTTAATTGAAAGGAAAATATGTATTTCTTGTGATCCCAGATCAGACAGTAAGACTAGGGCTCATCACCAGGATGAGGGTCCACCTGGCTGTCCTGAGACACCCAGGCAGAACTGAGCCAGGGTGACAAACCTCATAAGCCCTCCTCCAGGAGGGCCATGAGTAGCAAGGGACCAAACCAACCACACCTTCGCTGCTCCCATGGATCCCAGTCCCAGCAAGAACCAAGTCACTGGTTTTGGGTGAAACTTTTGGGTTTTACCAGCTGTCTCCTCCACCAAGATGACTCCCAGCATCTTCCCCCCATGGAGGGACCGGCAAACACCAGCACTCACCCGGCCGTAGACAGGGTTGGCTGCTGCCAGGACACTGCAGCGGGAGTTGAGGCGCGCATGGATGCCGGCCTTGGCAATGGTGACACGGCCCTGCTCCATCACCTCATGGATGGCCGTGCGGTCAATATCGGACATCTTGTCGAACTCATCAATGCAAACCACCCCCCGGTCAGCCAGCACCATGGCCCCTGCTTCCAGGCGCCGTTCACCTGGGATGGAGGAGGAGAAAGAGCATCAAGCTCCACACAGCAGCCCCGCACATCTCCTGCCCTGCCATCCACCTCCACCACAGCTCTAACTCTGTGACTGGGCTAAGCCTCAAAGAGCAGCAGCGCCCTCCAGGGCTGCCCATCTCCTATCCAGCTTCACAACAGGAGGAGAATGCTTAGGATGAGGAGTAAGCCCATAAGGAACACAAGATCCAGGCTGCTGCTAGCCCTCACATGGAGTGCACCAAGTAGAAGAGGAGTAGAGAACACCACCACTTAACAAAGGTGGAGAAAATACCCCCAACCACCATGATCATTGCCATAATGCTTCCAGATTGAGCAAGTCCTGACAGCATCACTACAGAACAGCAGCCTCAGAGTCCTTCCCAAGTGTTAACAAGCATCCCTCTGACAGCTCCCACCAGGAACCGGCCCATTCCTTACCAGTTTCTTGGTCTGTGGTGACAGCAGCAGTCAGGCCAACGCCAGAGGAGCCTCTGCCAGTGGTGGGGATGGCACGGGGCGCGGTGCAGAGTACGTACCGCAGCAGCTGAGACTTGGCAACAGAAGGGTCTCCTGAAATGGAGAAGTCACTGTTTAATAACTGCACACTGCCTGGACACTGTGTCCAGCTTGGGGCTGGTGGGATATAGAGAAGATGGAGCTAGAGTTGAAAGGTGCATGGTGATAGGACCAGAGGCAGTGGGGACAATTTGGAACACAGGAAAACCCAATTCGATGGTAGAGGAAAAAGAAATCTCCTTGAGGGTGGTCAAACACTGGGATAGTGGCCCACAGAGAACAGAGGATCCCATCCCTGGAGATGTTTAAAACCAGCTGGACAAGTCCCAAAGCAATCTGGCCTACCAGTGACACCAGCTCTGCCCTGTGCACATGAGGCCTCCAGAGGTTTCATCTAACCTCAATTACTCTATGAAACCAAGTCCAGAAAGATCCTGCTTCATCTCACCCCCCAACACCACCATCTGAAGGTGCCTCTGTCTAGCCTTTCCAGACCTATCAGCAAGATGTTGATGTCTCCTCGGATGCGGCTCCCGTTCTCCAGGACCTTCTCCACCCCTCCGAGCAGCATGCAGAGAAGGGCCTTCTTGATGTACTCATGCCCATGGATGCTGGGAGCCAGAGATCTTGCCAGCTGGTCAAAGATATCCTAAAGGCAAAAGAGGCAAAGCATGGCCTGTCAGGTGGACTTGTAGCAAATAAGAACAAGGAACAATATTCCACAAGTTCATTTAGCACAAAAATGGTGCTTATTCCTATCTCAGAGCCACATAGATTAAAGTTATTTAGCAAGGAAAAGACCACTGGCCAGAGTTTTCTTTCAATGGGGCTCTGAAGTTCTAGACCACCCCAACGGTCACAGTCACCCAAGGCAAGCACTGGAAGCAGCAACCCCTGTGAAAGCAAAGCTCTCTCCATGCTACAAAGCAAAGGTCTGAGCCTAAGGCCAGGCTGGGGCAGGCGTCTGTATCTCATTCTGGTTTGGGATTTGAAAAGGAAAGAGAGAGGTGTTTCTCCTACAGAGGAAATTCGCTGGCAACAAGCTGACAGGGTCAGGACACATACAACACGGGCAGATCTGTGTCTCGACAGCTAGGCACAGCAGTGTTGCCAGCAGGCAGCAAGGATGCTTCTGTACTGCTAGCAGAGTAACAACAAAACAACCCCAGGACCTGATCAAAGCCTAAGCAGAAAATGCAAAGAAAGTGAGTAGTAAATCCAGCAACATTGCTAACATGGTTGAAGAGTTACTTGCAACCCAGTCAGACACCTCCTTAGCTACATGCCAAGCCTTAAAGCTGCTCCTAGCTGAAACCTCATGCTCCAGTACAAGCCTGCCCTCTAGATGTAAGGCTTAAATACCTTGGAGCGACTCTTGCTGAATCTCTTGATCTTGGCCACATCAGCAGCAGAGTAGAGAGGCCGGACGTCTTTGTTCATCTGCTTCACGTGGCAGGCAATGAGGATAGTCCTGGAGAAGGGACACAGCCATGATCAAGTCTGCAAACCCCACAGAGCCTACGGGTCACAGCAACAACACAGCAGAAACTTCCACAGGGTCATCATTTACTCTAGGAAGTCCTGGAGCAGGTTGGAAAGCTTCAAGAGCTGTAGTCCCTTCTATCTGACTGCATCAGGGAATTAACGGAGTATCTTTAAGAGCATCCAACCCCCTCTGTGTACAGCTGGAGCTCACAGCTACACACTGATGCTAAGAAGCAAAGCACCGCCAAGTGATTTAAGCCAATGCTTGACCCAGCTCTGTGATGGCCACCCGCCTGTGCTAGATCTCAGCTTCCAGAGATGTGATCCAACTAGGAAGGGTGGGAGGGCTGAAGCCAAGACAGACGAAGGCTCACCTGAAAGTCCCTGATGTATAACCCCCTTTCTTTCCTGGCAGGCAGCGGTACGTCCCCACCACCTGGATGCGGTCTCCAGGCTTCACCTTGTCCACCAGGTCATCATCCAGAACAACATCCACTGAGCGTGGCAGCTGACCTGCTGGTGCCTTCTCGGGCATCTCCTGGATGGTGATGGTCTGATGGTCCTTGTAGACTGAGAGGCCAAACTCGGTCTCCAGGGGGTTATTCTCTTCATCCTAGAGGAGGAACCCCAATAAGAAGACTAGCACCAGTTTTCAGGACATCCAGCCTTGGGACATCCAACAATGGGGACAAAGCTCAGGTCAGCCTTCCTCCATTCCCAAATACATGGCAAATCCTCCACCCAAGGTGCATACACCCACCAGGACAGCTCAGGCATGCCCATGCAGACCTGGGTCCCAAGAACCACAAGTCTAGCTGACAACCCCCCAAGAAACCATGCTACAGCAGAACCACGATTGTAAGTAACATTGAACTAGTGGGTCTGGTGACCTCGTGCCCCACGGAGACTTCCTTCACATGTTCCTAACCACTCTCTGGACTTTCACACATTTGATGTGTTTTCACTCTATGCCATGGGCTATGTTGGCAGAGGGAGAAGGGATGCACAGGGATTTGAGCCCTGGGCTCAGAGCTGCCAAATTCTCTCTCCCCAGAGGAACTTGATAATGCTTCCCACAAGGCTACTTCACTTCACCTTCGTAGGATAAATGGAGCTGGATGGGAAAGCATCCAGGGAGGTCATGTCTGTGTATCGGCGCTCAATAGTCTTCTTGGTAGCTGGGCAATAATGGACGCTCCGGACGATCTTTGGACGAACCAGAGAGCCTGAGGTCGGGAGAATGAGGAGTTAGGGGTAGGACCCAGCCCTCTGTCAGCAGACAGTCCCCAGTACTAAACTGCACTTGGGACACAACCCACTGCCAACCACAGCCAGCATCTGCTGAGCCCAGATACCACCCCAGCACTCTAGATCTCCTGCCAAGCCCCCTGTTCCCTTCACTTAGGTTGCCAGGACATACCACAGCTCCCGGTGGTCTCCAGCCCCTCCACAGCTAACACCAGGACCCACCACCCCAAAGCCCCTGGGTCTTCCCCTGGTCTCACATTTTGTCACGATGCCTTCCACGCAGACAATGCAGCTAAGAAAACAGGCCGTCAGTGTCCGTGGCGACACATGCTTGGAGCCAAAGCTGCCCTCCAGCCCGATGTAGAAGTCCTCATACTGCTTGGCATAGGTGGCATCGACGGAGGCGACAAAATCCTTTAAGGCACGCTGAAAAGCGATCAGCTCCCCAAAGGCATTGTTCAAGAGCCTGCAACAGAGGTAGGTGATGATGCAGACTGATCAACCCCTTCTGCTGTCCTCCTCAACACTTATCCCATGCCTCCATGTGCTCCAAAAGTTTACAAGGAGCGAGAGGTGAAAAAACCCAAAGCCTATCATAGCTCTGTGTCAGATCTGCTGCCATCTCATCATAGCTGTGTCAGGTCTGCTGCCACCAACAGCCTGGAGCTGAACACACCCACCTACATCTGAAAAAACTCATGTATCTCCAAGCAGACTGGCAAGCCTGGTCCAAAATATCCCCTCAAAAAACAATCCTAAAAAAGGAGATGACTGATACCACACAATCAACCCCAAGTTACTGCAAAAGATTATTGCAGAGTCATGGGTTTGCAAGCTTGGAAGGGATGGGGGAAAAGAGCAGGTCCACCTTTCACATGAGACTTGGTGCACAGGACAGGGTTTGGCCCTTCCTTGCCACAAAGGACCCATGAAACCAGGGCTGGATCTCTGAAACTGCCCAGGGCAGGGTGCTGAAGGGAAGCCCGCTGCCCCACACCAACCGGTTGGCCCTAGTCTCGTTCTTCCGCCGCAGGTCGTTGATGCTGACGATGAGGCGGTACTGGTTGTCGCTGATCATTTCCCGGACTTTGCTAGAGTAAATCCCTTGGTCTTCCTGCAAGAGGGGTGGGGAGAAAACACTCAAAAAACAGCTCACTCTGCATCACCGCCTGTCAGAGACATCCCCCAGGAGCCGATTGCTGCAGAACTCGATTTCCTTTAGCCCCATGGACCAAAGTGGGGGGGAGGGGGAGGGGGAGGGAGACGGAGGAAGGAGCATAGCGACCAGATGCTCCCCAACCCTGGGGAATATGGGGGATACACTCTCCCTC
>NW_009937214.1:0-773 GCF_000696875.1 Nestor notabilis
GAAGCTCACGGCAGCCCGCAGCAAGCGACCGCACTGTGCCAGAAAGGGAGCTGAGAAGACAGGGTGCTTGTCCGTGCTGGCCCTTGGCACTGGAGCTGGACAGTGAGCACCCGAGGGGAGAGAGCACACCGAGGAGCAGCAGTGCCCAGCACAGCCAGCATCGGGGAGCAGCCCAACACCCTCCTGCCAATCCCACGGAGCAACTCAGCACCCCACTGACAACATGATGATGTACTTTTGGGTATGTACCAGCACCGAGGGTGGGCATTTCCCCTCCCTCTCTGCCGGGGTTTGCTCAGGGTCAGGGCTGTTTCTTGCTGTTCTTGCTTCCTGGCCGATGCTGGGCTGGGAGAGCTTTCCTCATGGCTTGTGGGCAGGGGATGTGATGTGATGCTGGAGGCAGGTCTGGTGCTGGGCAGGGAGGCAGAGGTAGGCAGCGGTCCCTGCCTGAGGACACCCCCACCACCATCCTGCCTCCTCTCCGCATGGTGCTGGCTGTGGGCAGCAGCCCCCTCACCTGCATGAGGTGGTTGGGACTACCCAGGAACACCCCCAGCCCCGTCCCCTCTCGGCTGTGACAGGTTGGTGAGTGCTGGCTCTGGTGGGTTCCTGTCTAGGCAGTTTGGATCTGCATGGTTCCGTCTGGTCATTCCCCACTGAGCCAGGGGCATGGAGGGCTGGGCTCTGTGGGGCTCAGGCTCTCCCTATGTTAGCGGGGCTGCGAAGCCATCCAGGGGGATGCTGAGATCCCCCCAGCCATCCCAAGGGCTTTG
>NW_009937214.1:838-2303 GCF_000696875.1 Nestor notabilis
TGCTCAGGGAGGGGATCCTGGATGCAGGCGTGAGCTACTCTCCTGGCACAGCTGAGACAGGGAGCAGAGGGGAAGGTGATGGAGGGCAGCAACCTCCCACAGGGCTGCACCCAAAGGTGCAGGAGCTGGGTTCAGCATCAGGCTCTGCACCACCCGGGGGGGCTCCCTGTGGCATCCCAGCCCATGAACTGGGGTTTAAGCCAGTGGCACCAGCTCCTTCCACCAACTCCCTCCTGCTCCCGCTCCCCTGGAGCTGGCTGAGCTGATGGGAGGCTGCAGCAGCCTGTGGTGGATTACACACTTTGGAGAGCTGGATTCCAGAGCAAGGAGCAGAACTGGTGAAGGGGATGTGGGGAAAAGGAGCTTACAGGGAGGAGGATGATAATGTGAATTCACTGTTTCTCAGGGAAGCAGCTTCCAGGCTTAAGGTGCTTTGTCATGAGAGGTCTCAGTGTAGGCGCCGGGCAGGAGCCTTCTGCTGGGGCCTTAATTCTGCCCAGAGACTTCATGAGCTGCCAATGGCTCTGGAGGCAACTGCTCTGGAGTTTCCGCTTGCAGTTCCATAGGCGCCGTGTGGCTCCGCCGAGCTCCAGCTGGTGCAGGGTGCGGGCAGCAGTGCCGGGTGCCTGTTCCCATGAGAGCTCCAAGCTCAGCTCCTGCAGCGTGTGTGCTTGTTTGGGCAGTGCAGGATGCCCAAGGCTCTCCTTCCCCATCTCGTGCAGTGCATGGGCAGGGTCTCGGTGTGGTGGGTCCCAGCAAGGCCAGGCGAGGGCTTTGCTCCCTGAGTGGTGGTTTCTTGGCATCGCCAGCATCTCTCCATTGCAGGAGCAGGGGTTTGGTTCCCTGCGTGGCAGGAGCATGGCCCCGTTGGAGCGCTGCAGGAGCGCTGAGGTGGCAGGCGGCAGCGGGTGGCTCAGGAATCGGCACCGCAACAGGCTGAGATGCCAAAGCAAAATGTCTTCAAATTAGCAGTAATTGCAGGCGAATTAAAGAGCATGTGGGGCTAGTGGAAGGAGGGTTCTATAAATATTATGATTTTTAAAGTTTGCCCTGGAGTCCTAGAGCCTGCTTAAACACTAATATCCTGTCTGTGCATTTAAAAAACCTTATAATGAGGATTGAGTGTCTGCTTGCAGAGTACTGGTGCTCCCCTCTGCCCACATCACCTGTATGCTGCTCCTGGTGCCATCCCAGCCTGGCTGCCCTGTGCCCAGCACCAGCAGTGTCCCCTCTGCCCATGCTCGGGGGATGCACCAACAATCCTGGCATAGACCATCCCATCCTGCCCCATGCACTGGTGCCCCTGGGCTGCTGCCAAAGCCCTGCTGCAGTCTGCAATAGTGGTGCATTTCCTTGGGAACCCCTCACCGGGCCACGGGGCTGATCCCAGGCCACCCTGCGGTGGCCGCAGCTCTGGCCCTGGCAGCACTGGTGCTGTGCACCGGCCCCGGCAGCACTGGTGCTG
>NW_009937215.1:0-575 GCF_000696875.1 Nestor notabilis
CTCGTCCTGCTCAGGTGCGGCTGCACCCGGTGAAGCGCGAGCGGCTCATGGACACCAGCCCCGCAGCCCGGATCCTCGCTGTGGAGCCCAGGTAGGGAGCCCAGGGAGGGGATGGACACCCCAAAACGGGCTCTGACACCCCCAAAACTGGCTCTGAGGTCCCCAAAACTGGCCCTGACACCCCCAAAACTGGCTCTGAGACACCCAAAAATGGCCCTGAGATCCCCAAAACTGGCTCTGACACCCCCAAAACGGGCTCTGACACCCCTAAAACTGGCTCTGAGGTCCCCAAAACTGGCCCTGACACCCCCAAACCCAGCCCTGAACCCCAAAAACTAATCCCAGAACCCAAAACTGGCCTGAGCACTCCCAGAACTAGCTCTCAGACCTCCCAAACTGGCCCTGAGACCCCCAAAACCGGCCCTGAGACACCCAAACGCAGCATTGAACCCTGAAAACCAGCCCTCAGACCCCCAAAACCAGCTCTGAGACCCCCCCAAACTGGCCCTGAGACCCCCAAAACTGGCGCTGAAGCCCGGAACTGGCCCTGACACCTCCATAACCAGCTCTAAGAC
>NW_009937216.1:0-1396 GCF_000696875.1 Nestor notabilis
TTTAGGGTCTCTGTATGAGTTACACCCCGGGCTGGCAGCAGTTCAGCCCCAGCTCTGTGCCTCGCAGGGGCTCTGAGGACCTGCTTGGGCAGCCCGTGGGCATCGGAGGATGCCTAAACTCTACAGGCACATTTCTGCGCATGGAAAACATGACCCGCTGCTTCCACCTGAGGATGCCCCTGCACAACAGCGCCCAAATCCAGCTCTCCCAGGCTGGGGACTGAGCCTGGCTCTTGGCCATTGCTGCCAACCCCCGATGGGAGCTTTCCTTTTAGTCCCTTGTAAGAAAAACTACCCCAAATCAGCCCATCCCCATCTGTCTCCAGCACGCGGGAGCCCCGGAGGCCATGGAGGAGAGGATGAGCCTGCTGAATTTCCATAGCAACACCAGGGAACAGCTTCATCTGTGGAGAAACTTCTCCAGAAGACAGCCTGGGGCTTTGGGAAGAGAAAGCCGGTGCCAGGGGAGAGGCTGGCCACGGCCACAGCACTGCTAAGCCCCTCGCCTGCTTCTGCCATTGCTTTTTACAAGAAGAAGACAACCCCAAACCAAAATCCACCCCGCACACGTGATTTAAAAGGAGAAAAAGCAGCAGCTTTTGCAGCGGAGCCTGCAATGAGAAAACCAGGAGTGTGCAAAGCCTGAACCAACCCCAAATCCTGCCAAGAAAACCAGGCAGTCCCCAAAGGGGAATGGGAGACAGTGGCTGGGGAAAGGGGGGTCCCTGTTTGCTCTAAATCTAAGCTGGGGAAAAAAAGGACTGTAGAAGACTGAAGAGGATGAGATGGTCCCACTGCACCAAATGGGGAGCGCTCACCATGTCCCGCTCTCAGGGAGGAGTTAATGCAGTTGCTGAGGACTTTAATACCCCCAGAAGTGTGGATTTGGAAGCTCTGCATCACCTGCACCATAAGGAAGCTCTTCCCATCATTTCATCCTTGGAAAAGCTCCCAAAGCTTGGGAAAACATACGGAGGAACCACGGACAGCTAAAGAGCACCCATGCCAGCCTGGTCCTATGGGGACCCAGGGAGGGGTTGTGGGTTTGGGAGCTGGAGCCCAAGTCCCCAAGGGGTTTTGGTGGCACCAGCAAGGAGGAGGGAGAAGAGACACACCACCCAGCTGCCCCCACCAAAACAGTTTCCCGAGGAGTTGGTGCGGGCTTCCAAACCTCTCCTTGATTTGCTCTGGATTAAAAGAAGAGCTTTAGAAGATCAGCACTAAATCCAGCCTCACGCTGCTCCCGGCACAAAAGGGAAGTGGCAACAGCTTGTGCAGCTCCAGCTTGATTTACAGCACTGGCCGTGGGGGCTTTCTGGGGAGAGAACGGGGGTCTTGTCCCTGGTGTCTGTGGGATGCTCTGTGGGGTCGTGGTGCATCCTTTGCTCCTGCTGCC
>NW_009937216.1:1538-4288 GCF_000696875.1 Nestor notabilis
TTCTCCGCCCCCAGCACCCGGGCGGCCGGGCTGGGGGCGACCTGTTTGCTCTAAGAAGCCGCTTCCCGCTCCTCTCCCGTTGTGCGATTCCCTGGAAAAGCAGAGACCGGAGGGGCGGCCCCCGGCGCAGACAGATGCTCACAGGGAGCACTGACCCCTATGGCCCCCCAGAAAGCCCCACATGCCCTGCCCGGGCCGAACAAGGTGCTCTGGTCATTGCATCAACCGTGGCCAACGCTTTCTGGCTCACGCACGCTGCCGATGGCGCGCACGGGCTTTGCCTGCAGCAAAGCCAAACCAGAGCAGCCTCGTGCTCGTCCTGCTGCTCTTGGCAATAGGGAAAGTCATCAGGGAATTGGTTCTTGGGACGCTTGCACCCCGTCATGGGCAGGCACGGCTCTGGCACAGGGTGGTGGAGGAGCAGACCCCAAACCAGAGTACCCAGAGGGTTTCTCCATCCTCACAACAAAGCTCTACCACTAAGGGCACGGTTGGAGGCACCTTCCATTCCTGAGCCCCGAAGGGCACCACAAGAGCTCAGCCCAAATGGCTCCAACAGCAGCTGAGAAAACAAACCCGCATGTTCCTTTCAAGCCAAAAGCCCGGGGCTGGGACAGGGCTCCTGCTCTCCCCAGGGGGTTGGGTGGTGCTGAGTCGTGGCTCAGCCCCATTCCAGAGCTGGGGGAAGCAGCGGATGCTGAGGGGGCTGAGGATGGGGACAATGATCTCCTGTATCGTCCTGAGCTCTCCCGGCAGACACAACCCAGCACGGCTCAGGGTAGTGGCACAGGCACCGGTGACGGTGCAGAGCTGGGATTAGCCCTTGGGAGCAAGAAGAATTAAATAAATAAGAAATCCGCCCAACCACCACCCTCAAACAATGAGTCTGTTAATTAGAATTAAATCTGCAGTTGAACAGGTTGTGCCAGAGCAGAGCTCAGGAAGCCCTGGCAGAGCCTGGCTTGCGGCGCACAGGATGTCTCCCAAGTCTCCGGGTGCTTCCAAAGCCCTTCCCAGGCAGCAGCCGGGCGGTGGGACAGGGTCAGGCTCTGGGGTCACCTCCAGCCGCCACACTGAGGATGGGGACAGGGATGTGCTGTGATGTCTGGGGAGGAACTGGAGACATGAAGGATCCAGAGCTGCCCTGGACTGCTTGACGCAGTGCCATGGGCAGTGGGATTTGTCTTTAACCCACCCCTTCAGCTTCGCCTGCCCCACAGCAAGCCAGGAGCAGGCAGGGATCCCACGGACCCAGGAGTCCTCTCTTTGCCCAAAGAGGGGCTCTGATCTGGGTGGTTTGCCCCTGTTCTCTGGTCTACCCAGCACCTCTTGCCCCAGCCACCTCCCTGGGCTCAGCTCTCCAGCCTGGTCCCCAAGGAGGGCGATGCAAGCACCAAGGGGCACAGAGAGACGACGGAGCCTGTTGGCTCTGCCAGCCAGCTGCCAGCCAGGAGAAGACATGATCCATGTCAAGGGGCCCACATTAAGCAGATGAAAGGACTCGGGGTCCCTGCGTGAGCCAGGGCTGCATCAGGCACCTGGTTGATCAGAAGCTGCTGGCAATTTGGGGTGCTGCCAGTGTCCCCCATCCACTGTGCCGGCCACGCCACATCCCAGCTCTAAACCATGCAGCCCCCTTGATCTCTGCTTAGAGGGAGACCAAAATCTGTCCCCAGCCAGCGCATGGGCCTGGGACAGCCCCAGGGGTCTGGCTCTGGTGGTGACAAGCCCAGGGTGAGCCTGGGGCTCACACTAGATGTACCCCAGGAGGGATGCAGCCGATCTCAGGGATCCTGCATCCCTGTGTCCACCACCACAGACATCCCCCCGGCTCCTCCTGCCGTTACCTGCATGGATGCTGGTGCGGGGAACAAGCGTCCCCACGGGTCCCCTCGCTCTGGGTCAGGCTGCCCTCGCCATCGGTGCAGGGAGGAAAGCAGGAGCAGTGGGAGGAACAGGACAGGCCTGAGTGAAGCCCCAGTGCTCCGTGTCCCCAAGGTGAGCAGCAGAGCTTGGTGTCCCCACGCAGGGCCAGAAAGCTCCTATTTATAGCAGCACCTTCCTCCCCGACAAGCTCCTGCCCATGAGAAAGCCCATATTGTGGGGGATTTGGCAGCTGAGCAGCGTTTGTGTTTCACTAACCGAGCAGAACCATAAAAATCCAACCTAGAGCCAATGTGCCTTTAGCACCGAGAAAAAAAACACCCAGCAGAAGAGCAGAGCAGCGTGAGATGGTGCAGGTCTGCAAAAGGGGTTCAAAGTACCTTATAGAGACACCCCTGAGCCGCCCAGAACCTGAAACGCTCTATAAAGAGCACACAGTGCCCCAAAGCACATTGTCCCCTGCTCCCTGTCTGGCAGAGGGGCTTCCACTTGGCAAATCCCATTTTATTCCGGGTGACACCACGCCAGGAAGCTTGCACCGGGGGACAACCTGTCCCTGTTTAGCCCTAATGGCACCCAGAGGTGCGGGGAGCTGCGGGAGGGGATGCTCACATGGGATGGCACCACGTCCACCCGGACTTGGTGCCTAAAGGGCTGTAGGACCCGCGGGAGGGAGGAGGGAAGGTGGGTGCTGCTGGAGCGCTGGGCACCGGGGGGGTCGCAATACAGCGCAGGGCTTACCTTGAGGCTCAGAAACCACAGAGGTCCCAGCGCAGGGTGGGAAGAGCCATCCCCGTGGTGCTCCGCACGCATGGCCCAAGGCAGGGTGCCCCAGCACCGGCGGGGAGGGTGGGCAGCAGCACCCA